>NW_028270141.1:134280767-134431995 GCF_037043375.1 Chiloscyllium plagiosum
CTCTTCCACCTGTTACTGAAGTTTTACTGCTGCATCTAGGAAGAATGCCTGAGGAAACCTAATTAGCTCCCCCAATGCAGCTCACCTTGGGCATGGTGGGAGCTAATTAGATTTATGGCATACTATGGTCTGCAGCAAAGCCCCTGGCAGTAATTGTCCATCCCTATGGTAATGACCACACCCTTCACCAAAGCATTCCTGCCTCGGATTCCCTTGACCTCTGATCCCATTTAGCTTGATGGGAGGGCTGCATCCTTCAGTGGCATCCACCTCTTCCAGGTGTAGTCCCAGCATTTGCCACCACTTCCAGTAATGCTGTTGAGCTGTTGGTTCTCCAAAAGGTGACAGATCTTAGGAACGGACACTCATGCATCCTCACTGGCAACTAATTAGGTCGCTGAATGACTGGAAAACATGACTGGTGAACCACAAGTCACCGAGGCTGTTTTCCCTGGATTCCAGACCTATCATTGGGTCCACTTCTGGTCTGATAAAATTTTAGTGTGCAGAGTAACTCTAGACACGATGCACATTTCCTTTCAATGTCTCTCTCCTCTACATCCTAGGAATAAATTAAGTTTTAAGGTTGAAATGTACTGGGCGGGTTCAGGTGAATTTCAGGATCCTTTTGTGCTTCAGTCCCATTCATAGGGTTTTCACCTCCAGCCAAGCCCATTAACTGGTTAAAGTTATTGCTAACTCTATCCAGTGAAACCAAATCACTATAATATGTGTGGGGTTGCCATAATACAGAATAGTTACGACAAAAAAATCCCACAACATTTCAGTCCAAAAAGTTGTTGATGTTGAACCTTCATCTGAGCGAATACTCCTGAACATATTTACTCACCCAGGCACAATTCTTTTTCTTAGTCTTTCATCCATTTATCTAATCCAATATATAATTCGTGCCTCAACTACAATCCCAAAAGTGAAATTCATTGCTTCTTAGCTCTCTCTGAAAAGTTATCCTGCTGTTTGTTCTAAATCCCTTACATTTTAATCTTATTTTTGTGGCCCTCATTCCAGATTCCCAATCTCCATGAAAGCAGTCAGTTTCTAGCTGCCTGTCATACACTTTCATAACTTTAAATGTGTTTATCGCATTGCTCCATAATCTGTAATGTTTTGATGAAAAATTTTAACAGCAGAGCATTGATTTTATTCTAAAACACCTTTGAAAATGTTAGCAGGTGTATCTTTTTCTGAAAGTCTGGCATATCCTTTGAAAACACCATAATTCATTACATGAATGAGGGTTTTTGGTCAATCTAGATAGTCATTACAAAATATTTCAACTGTTCATGATGTATTGAATGGTTGATATAGAAATTCTGATTCTAATACAGATAGTTCTTATGCAAATAGAGTCATAGAGTCAAGGAGTGATACAGCATGGAAACAGACCCTTCAGCCCAACTCAACCATGCCAACCAGGTTTCCAAAACTAAACTAATTCTATTTGCCTGCATTGAGCCATATCCCTCTAAACCCTTCCTATTCATGTACTGTCTAAATGTCTTTTAAATGTTGTAATTGTACCCGATCTTTACCAATTCCTCTACTGTTCCATATCCGCACCACCTTCCGCGTGAAAAAGTTTCCACTCTGGTCCCTTTTAAATCTTTCCCCTCTCACCTTAAACCTATGCCCTCTAGTTCTGAATTCACCTAATCTGGAGAAAAGACCTTGTCTATTCACCCTATCTATGTCCCTCATGATTTTATACACCTCTAAAATGTCACCCCTCAGCCTCCTAAACTCGAAGGAAAAAGTGCCAGCCTCTCCAGCTTCTAATAATTCAAATCCTTCAGTCTTGGTAACATACTTTTTTTTTAGATTAGATTACTTACAGTGTGGAAACAGGCCCTTCGGCCCAACAAGTCCACACCGACCCACCGAAGCGCAAACCACCCATACCCCTACATTTACCCCTTATTACCTAACACTACGGGCAATTTAGCATGGCCAATTCACCTGACCTGCACATCTTTGGACTGTGGGAGGAAACCGCAGCACCCGGAGGAAACCCACGCAGACACGGGGAGAACGTGCAAACTCCACACAGTCAGTCGCCTGAGTCGGGAATTGAACCCGGGTCTCTGGCGCTGTGAGGCAGCAGTGCTAACCACTGTGCCAAGTGCCGCCCACTTGTAAATCTTTTTTGTACCCTTTCCAATTTAATACTATCCTTTCTATAGCAAGACAGTACTCCAAATGTGACCTAACCAATGTATTGTCCAGCTGCAACATGACATCCCAATTCCTGTACTTAGTGCTCTGACCAAAGAAAGCAAGCTTAACAAATACCTTCTTCACCACCCTGTTTACCTGTGACCCCACTTTCAAGGAAGTATTTACCTGCAATCTGTTCGACAACACTCCCCAGAGCCCTACTATTAACTGTGTAAGTCCTGCCCTGGTTTGTCTTACCAAAATGTAACACCTCATATTTAAATTCTATCTGCCATTCCTTGGACCACTGGCCCAGTTGATCAAGATCCCATTGTATTCTGAGATAACCTTTTTTTTTTTACTTTTTATACCATCAATTTCGGTGTCATTAGCAGACTTATTGATCATGCCTCCTAAAGGTTATTAATCTCATCCAAATTGTTTATATAAATGACAAACAACAGGACCCAGCACCGATCCTTGCAGCACTCTGGCGAGCTCTCCCTGAATCCTACGTGATCTAACCTTACTAACCAGTCTACCATGTGGACCTTGTTGAAGGCCTTGCTAAAATTCAAGTAGACAAGGCCTACTGCTTTACCTTCATTTATTTTTTGGTCACCTAGAGTCATTGTATTGTTTATGTATTATGTATGCAAAGTGCATGTACAACTTTCTTATACTAACAAACCAAGATATAAAATACACAAATGTTTATTTGAATATTTATTTTAATTTCACACCTAGAATCTGTGCTCTATCTATAACAGAAGCCTTAAATCTACAGTTATCTTCATCAGGAAATGGATTGTATAATATTACAAACACATGCAGCAGTAACTTGAACATAGACCCAAGTGTCATTTAACCAAATTATTAATGTTTATTTTTATTTACACCTTTTCTAGGATGCACCCTATCTGTTCACACATAGAAACAGTGCAATCAAACCAGAAAACACATCAACAAAACCTACATTGACAACAGTGACTACTACAGCTAAAGGAGTGCCCACGGCAGAGCAAAGAGTTTGGCTTATTGTTCTAACAGCAATGGTTGCAGCGATATTAGGACAGCATTGGTCCTGGTCATTCTAAACATGAAATCCTAGAATATGGAGAATACTTAAAAACTGGAAATGAGTACAAATTGCCCCATAATGTTACTGAATTCTTTTTAATGTTGAATTGGCCTTTGTCTCTCTGCTTTTATATTTTCCCAATCAATTTGAGGTTAGAGAAGGCTGTGTCATCTATCTATTCACAGTAAAGGATATTCTATTTCCTTGGGATAAGTTTAAAAGTCCTGCATTCAATTTTTAGAAAATGGCTCTCTATATTTTGATTTTATACCATTATGCATTCCACATTGTATTTAGTCTTTTAGAAACCCAGGAGCACTGTGCTGATAGCATCAGTGATTTAGGAGAAAGTGAGAACTGCAGATGCTAGAGATCAGAGTCGAAGAGTGTGGTGCTGGAAATTCCTGATGAAGGGCTTATGCCCAAAACGTCAAAACTTCTGCTCCTCAGATGCTGCCTGACCGGCTGTGCTTTTCCAACACCACACTCTTCAGCTTCAGTGATCTGACAACTAAATTTCAATCAATTCGACTCACTCACTGTGATGACAAGAAATGACTAAAGGCACTGGATATTTGTTGAAAATTAGAGTCCCCTTTAAAACTGAAATTCTGTCAGTTTTTGTATTTAATATTTTCTGTGCAGCCTGAATTTTACAGCAGTTACTAGGCTTCTGCATATATAAACAGATAGAACATAGAACAGTACAGCACAGAACAGGCCCTTCAGCCCATGATGTTGTACCGACCACTGATCCTCATGTATGCATGTCCAGAGGTCTCTTAAATGCCCCAATGACCCTGTCTCCACAACTGCTGGATCTCCCATATATAAGAACAGTTGACAGGTTTTAAGGATCACTGAGGTCATGACTAACACCAAAGATTTATCAGGTGCTGCACTACCCTATTATGAATACAATGTTTTAAAAAAAGAGTTTTTTATTCTTAGTAGAAATGCAAACAAACCTTCAAATGGAGGTAGGAAAGGGGACATTATGGGGAGCTGCTTATAGTCCTTGTTGTATCATTCAGCTGTCTTAAATCTCTCAGCCAAAGATTGCTGGCCCTGAAATTGGGATAGGTGGGGATGGATATGGGGAGCTGCTTATAGTCATTGTTGTATCATTCAGCTGTCTTAAACCTCTGAGCCAGAGATTGCTGGCCCTGAAATTGGGATAGGTGGGGATGGACAGCTATGAGAGGATCCTGGGGTCAAGTCACCATCTAAATATCAACCCAAGGGAAAAGCAAAGATTTTTGTTATGAAGACCACCAAAGACAACCACAAAAAACTGCAACGTATCTGAAATGTGGAAGTGTGCTGCTTCTATTGCTGCATTTTGTAGAACTTTGGGATCAGTAAAGCATTCTCATCTGTCTCGGGTCATATATTTAATTCTTTTGCTTAATTAACTAAAGTACCTCATCTAAACTTGCATTTCTATAAACAATGAGAATATTGCAACGAATTGTCGACAGCCTATGTTATGTAACTGTGATCACAACACCCCAAAATCAACATACTACAAAGACCAAAGGCCCTCTCAAAGTTCCAGCAATTGTGCTGAAGACTTGTGCTCCAGAATTTGCTGCTCCCCTAGCTAAGCTGTCCCAGTACAGTTATACTATTGGTATCTACCCAACAGTGTGGAAAATTGCCCAGGTAAGTCCTGTACACTAAAAGCTAGATAAATCTAACCCAATCAATTACCACCTATCAGTCTATTCTCAATCATCAGTAAAGTGATGGAAGGGGCCATCAACTGTGCCTTTAAAGAGCTTTTGCAAAGGAATAGCCCACTGACTGATATGTAGTTTGGGTTCTGCCTAGGCCACTTAGGTTCTGATCTCATTGTGAACTTCATCCAAATGTGGGGAAAGGAACTAATCTCCATAGATGAGGTGTGATGAGACCTCTCAACATTGAGGCAGCATTTGACTAAGTATGAGATTAAAGAGCATGAGCAAAACTGGATTCAATGGCAATCAGTGAAAACTGTCCTCTAGTTGGAGTCAAAACTGGCACAAAGGAAGATATTTGTGAATGCTGAAAGTCAGTCAAATCAGCTCCGGGACATCTTCAGCTGCTCCATCAATGACCTTTCCTCCATCATAAGGTCAGAAGTATCTAGATGGGTATATGAACAGTTAGGTTTTAGAGTGATATGGGCCAAATGCTGGCAAATGAGACTAGACTTGTCCGTGCTGACTGGATATCCTAGATGAGTTGGACTGAAGGATCTGTTTCTGTGCTATGCACCTCTATGACTCTAAGTGGTATGTTCACTGAATATTGCTCAATGTTCAGCATCATTATGATTCCTCAGATATTGAAACACTCTGCCCATATGCAGCAAGATCTTGATAACACTTGGGCTTGTTCTGATAAGTAGCAAGTAACATTTGTGTCACACCAATAAGAGAGAATCCTAACCATCTTCTTTGACATTCAACATCACTGAATTCCCCATTACCAACATCCTGGGGACTCCCATTGACCAATAATTGAATTACACCAGCAATATAAATATTGTGACTAAGAACAGCAAGTCAGAATGTAGAAAATTTGCAGCAAGTAGTTTACCTCTTGTCTTCCCAATTCATGTCCACTACCAGTGCACAATAGCAACAGTTCCAAGTCAGGATGTTGTGTAGCTTGGAGGGGAACATGCAGGTGGTAATAGTGGTTCCCATGCATCTACTGCCCATGTCCTTGTAGGTGTTAGAAGTTGTGGGTATAGAAGGTACTATTTGAGAAGTCTTGATGAATTATTGCGGTGTATCTTGCAAATGGTATATAATATTGATACAATGCATCAGTAGTGAAAAGAGTGACGGATACACTTGGTGGATGGGGTACCAAGCAAACCAGTTGCACTGTCCTGGATGGTGTCAGACAGTGAAAGCAGCATGCAATAGACAGGGCTAAATGATCACACAAAGAATGGATCAGATCAAAACAATGAAATTCTGTGACATCAGTTATGAAGAGTGGTGGACAGTCAAAGCAACTAGAAGAGAGGCTCCATGAATACCTTCATAGAGGAGTCCAGCACAACAATGAAAAAGGCAATGAAGGGCTTATGCCCGAAACGTCGATTCTCGTGCTCTTTGGATGCTGCTTGACCTGCTGTGCTTTTCGACAATGAAAAAGACAAGGCTGACACATATTTAGCTAGAAACACCAAGCCATTTCTCCATCTGAGCTCCGACAGAGGTCTCTGCAGCACAGATGTAATTCCTCAGACAATTTAATTCACTCCGTGTGGCGTCAAGAAATGGTTAAAGGCACAGCATACACCAAAGATCCTGACAAGCTCCCAGTAATAGTATTAAGAATTTGTACTCCTGCACAGCTACAGCACTAAATCTACCCAACGATGTGGAAATCGATAACCAAAAGAACAATGGGTGCTGAAATCAGAAAGAAAACCAGAAATTACTGGAAAATCTCAACAGTTCTGGCAGTGTCTTAGATTCAATTAGATTTAGATTTATTGTCACATTTATATAAAAATACAGCAATTGGGGTTTTCTTGTGTGATACATGCAAAGTGTGCCACGCTCCAGTGCCATCTTGTAACACTGAATATAATGTAAGGTTTTACTGCAATAGAGGTCATCTTTCACTCTTCTTCTTGTTCCTCCTCTGTTATTCCTCCTGTCACTCTTGACATCAGCTGGAATCTCTGAAACAACTTCCTGGGTCTCTGTAACAGGCTCCGGGGTCTCAGTAACACGCTCTGGGGTCTCGGTAATGGGTTTCGGTATGGGCTGTGGGGTCTCAAACAGGTTCTGGGGTCTCAGTAACGGGCTCCAAGGTCTCGGTTGTGGGCTTAAGGATTTTCTCACAGGCTCCGGCCAGGGTCTCTCTGGGATAATGGGCCTCTGCTGTTTCATGGCAGGTTGCATTCAGCATTCTCTGTCTTCTCATCTCTGAATTTCTGAATCCATGCAAAGCATCATTCCCTCCCTGTTCCTCTGAAGAGCCCTCACCAGCTAACAATACAATGCAGCCATATGAGTCCAACCATGAGGCCTGCACTAGGCATGATCCAGCTCAAAATGAGACCTGCCATACGTGGAGAGAAATCAGAGTTAATATTTTGGGTCCAGTGACCCTTCTTCAGAACTGATAATTGATTCCTAGCATCAGTTCTGAAGAAAGGTCACTGGACCTGAAACATTCACTCTGATTTCTTTTCCATAATGTGGAAAATAGCCAGGTATGTACTGTCTACAAAGAAGAGCTAATCTAATGTGACCAATTATTACTCCATCAATCTACTCTTGATCACAAGCAAAGTGATGAAAGATGTCATTTGCAGAACTAACAGTACTTTGACATCAATAAACTGCTGAATTCACATTCTATCAAGTTTACGAGCTCCAGACATTATTACAGCCTTGGTCCAAATATGAATAAATGTGTTGAATGCAAAGAATGAGGTGAAAGTCACTGCCCTTGATAGCAAGGCAACAATGTCTCAAATGGACAGACTCTGGGCATTGGCCAAGGCTCTGGAGACCAACATTAGCTCCTCCTTACTGACATCTGCAGGCCTTCAAGAGCAGCAAGATCATTCTCAAACACGATCTGTAACCTTATGGTTCAGCATATTCTCACTCTCCAATTGCAATTGCCGCAAATTCAGTCTGGAACAATGAAGAGTGGAAGACTGCATACCTGGGGTAACACCAGCCATACCTAAATATTATCCATCTTGATATTGTCTGGAAGTCCCCAATATCACAGATACCAGCCTTCAGCCAATTTGATTCACACTACATGCAGGAGGAGAAAGTGAGGTCTGCAGATGCTGGAGATCAGAGCTGAAAATGTGTTGCTAGTAAAGCACAGCAGGTCAGGCAGCATCCAAGGAACAGGAGAATCGACGTTTCGGGCATAAGCCCTTCATCAGGAATGGCTTATGCCCGAAACGTCGATTCTCCTGTTCCTTGGATGCTGCCTGACCTGCTGTGCTTTACCAGCAACACATTTTCAGCTCACACTACATGCAATCAAGTAACAGCTTAATGCACTGGTTACTGCAACAGCTATAGGCCTCAAACATTCTCGCAGTATTACTGAAGACTTGAGCTCCAGAACTAGCTCAGCTGTTCCAGTGCAGTTACCACATTGGCACCTATCTGACAAAGTGGAAAATTGCCCAAGTATGTCCTGTACATAAAAAACAGGACAAATCAAACATGACAAATTACCGTCACATCAGTCTACTCTCGATCATCTGTAATGCGATAGAAGGCATCATCAACATCAGGCAAAATTTACTCAGCAATAACCTGCTCAGTAACACCCTGTTTCACCATGGTCTCTCAGCTGAATTGAAACTGAACTGGGCAAGCCATATAAATACCACAACTATAAAAGCAAATCAGAGGCTGAGAATTCTGAATTGAATAACTCATCTTGTGACTCCCTAGTGCCCAACCACCATCTGCAAGTCACAAGTAAAGACTGTGACGTGATCCACTTTTCTGGATGAGTGCAGCTCTAAGAACACTCAATAAGCACAACACTATCCAGGACAAAGCAGCCCACTTGATTGGCTCTCACTTTAACACTTACAACATTCACGACTGACCAACAATGATAGCAGTTCATACTACTATGTACAAAGTGCATTGTACCAACTTAACAGGGTCCTTTTGGCAGCACCTTCCAAACATACATCCTCTCACACATTGAAGGATGAGGGCAGCAGATACATGGGAACAAGTATCTGCAAGTTCCCCTCCAAGCCACTCACCATCCTGACTTGGAAATATATCATCCTTCTTTCGGTGTCGCTGGGTCAAAATCCTGGAACTCCCTCTCGAACAACACTCTGGGTGTATATACATCAGACTGACCGTAGTAGTTCAAAAAGGCAGCTTATCACCATCTCAGTTAGAGATGGACAATAAATGCTTGCCCAGCCAGTGAAATCAACATCCCACAGATGTACAATTTTATTAATTCAGAGATAAGCCCTGTTTGTCACTCCTTAAATAAAGATGTCAAATGCATGCCAATATATAGCAAAACCTGGAAAACATCAGGTGTGTGTTGTTAATTGGCAAATGACGTTTATGCTACAAACTCAAGGGCAAGTCTCCAACAAGAAAAGATCTGACCATATCTCTTTGATATACACTGCTTCACCAGTGCTGAATCTCCACCATCACCATTGACTAGAAATTGAATTGCACCAACTTTCAAATTACTATGCCTTCAAGAGCAGGTCAGAGGCTGGAAATTCAACACTGAGTAATTCATCATTTTTCTCCTGACTCCCTTATGTCTGGCCACCATCAGCAAGGCACAAGTCAGTACATGATGGAACACAACACTTGCCTGGATAAGAGTAACTCCAACAAGACTTAAGGAGCTTAATACCATCCAGAACAAAGCAACCCACTTGCCTGGCATGCCATCGACTACTCATTGAAGTATAGCAGTGTGTGCCATATACAAGATGCACTGCAGCAACTCACCAATGCTTCTTAGACAGCAGCGTCCAACCTTGAAACAGTTGTCATCTAGAAGGACAAGAGCAGCAAATATATGGAACACCGCCATTTCATCATACAAGTTCCCCTCCAGTACTAATAGCATTGTGCATGTCCCTACATCAAAGAGATGGTAGTGGTTCATCGATTCATCACCATCATCTCAGGGACAATTACAAATGGGCAATAAATGCTGCCTGGCCAGAAATGCTGAGATTCCATGAAAGAATAAAAACAAATCCATTGTCCTTCGTGTTGCAATGTCAAGTTTGTAACATGCTTGTGAAAAGCTAGGGGGAGCAACATTGACAAGCTGTTCTTATATAGTGCTTTAACATAAAGAAATGTCCCAAGGCACCCATAACAAGATAAGAAACTGAGTCCTGTGAAATTATCAAATTCTCAGTCAGAGATATGTTTTAAGGAGTACTTTTAAGAAGGAGGAGAAATGTCAGGGGAGCAATTTCAGAGTTTGGGGTGGAGGCTGCTTAAATCACAGCATTCAACAGTTAAAATTGAATAGTTAAAATTTAGGATGCTCAAGATGCCTTGTTTAAAGGCATGCAGATTTCTCAGAGAGTCATAGGGCTGGAGGCGGTTACATAGATAAAGAGGGAATGGCCATGACAGGAATTCAAAACAAGGATAAGAATTTTCTAATCAGGGCATTGTTTAAATTGGAGCCAATATAATCAGTGAGGAGGAGTATGATGTGTGAAGGCATGTGCTCCAAGTTCTCTGAAGACCACAGAGCAATTATGTGAATGGCCTAGATTTTACAAACAGTAAGGTAAAAACAATGACTGCAGATGCTGGAAACCAGATTCTGGATCAGTGGTGCTGGAAGAGCACAGCAATCCGACGAGCAGCAAAATCGACGTTTTGGGCAAAAGCCCTTCATCAGGAATAAAAGCAGAGAGCCTGAAGCGTGGAGAGATAATCTAGAGGAGGGTGGGGGTGGGGAGAAAGTAGCATAGAGTACAGTAGGTGAGTGGGGGAGGAGATGAAGGAGATAGGTCAGGGAGGAGAGGGTGGAGTGGATAGGTGGAAAAGGAGCTAGGCAGGTCGGACAAGTCCGGTCAAGTCAAGGGGACAGTGCGGAGCTAGAAGTTTGAAACTAGGATGAGGTGGGGGAAGGGGAAATGAGGAAGCTGTTGAAGTCCAAATTGATGCCCTGGGGTTGAAGTGTTCCGAGGCGGAAGATGAGGCGTTCTTCCTCCAGGCGTCTGGTAGTGAGGGAGCGGCGGTGAAGGAGGCCCAGGACCTCAATGTCCTCGGCAGAGTGGGAAGGGGAGTTGAAATGTTGGGCCACGGGGCGGTTTGGTTGATTGGTGCGGGTGTCTCGGAGATGTTCCCTAAAGCGCTCTGCTAGGAGGCGCCCAGTCTCCCCAATGTAGAGGAGACCGCATCGGGAGCAACGGATACAATAAATGATATTAGTGGATGTGCAGGTAAAACTTTGATGGATGTCGAAGGCTCCTTTAGGGCCTTGGATAGAGGTGAGGGAGGAGGTGTGGGCACAGGTTTTACAGTTCCTGCGGTGGCAGGGGAAAGTGCCAGGATGGGAGGGTGGGTCGTAGGGGGGCGTGGACCTGACCAGGTAGTCACGGAGGGGACGGTCTTTGCGGAAGGCAGAAAGGGGTGGGGAGGGAAATATATCCCTGGTGGTGGGGTCTTTTTGGAGGTGGCGGAAATGTCGGCGGATGATTTGGTTTATGCGGAGGTTTGTAGGGTGGAAGGTGAGCACCAGGGGCGTTCTGTCCTTGTTACGGTTGGAGGGGTGGGGTCTGAGGGCGGAGGTGTGGGATGTGGACGAGATGCATTGGAGGGCATCTTTAACCACGTGGGAAGGGAAATTGCGGTCTCTAAAGAAGGAGGCCATCTGGTGTGTTCTATGGTGGAACTGGTCCTCCTGGGAGCAGATACGGCGGAGGCGGAGGAATTGGGAATATGGGATGGCATTTTTGCAAGAGATAGGGTGGGATGAGGTGTAATCTAGGTAGCTGTGGGATTCGGTGGATATGTAAAAAATGTCAGTGTCAAGTCGGTCGTCACTAATGGAGATGGAGAGGTCCAGGAAGGGGAGGGAGGTGTCAGAGATGGTCCAGGTAAATTTAAGGTCAGGGTGGAATGTGTTGGTGAAGTTGATGAATTGCTCAACCTCCTCACGGGAGCATGAGGTGGCACCAATGCAGTCATCAATGTAGCGGAGGAAGAGGTGGGGAGTGGTGCCGGTGTAATTACAGAAGATCAACTGTTCTGTGTAGCCAACAAAGAGACAGGCATAGCTGGGGCCCATACGTGTGCCCATGGCTACCCCTTTGGTCTGGAGGAAGTAGGAGGATTCAAAGGAGAAATTGTTAAGGGTGAGGACCAGTTCGGCCAAACAAATGAGAGTGTCGGTGGAAGGGTACTGTTGGGGACGTCTGGAGAGGAAAGAAACGGAGGGCTTGGAGGCCCTGGTCATGGCGGATGGAGGTGTAGAGGGATTGGATATCCATGGTGAAGATGAGGCATTGAAGACTTGGAGGAGGTGGAGGTCGTGGGTGGTGTCTCGAACGTATGTGGGGAGTTCCTGGACTAGGGGGGATAGGAGATGATGGTTTGGTGATGGGGGGTGGGGTCATGGTCGAGGGGGCAGTAGGAAGAGGTGTCCTCGAGTTGGCGTTAGGCTTCAGCGGTGTAGAGGTCAGTGCGCCAGACTACCACTACACCCCCTTTATCCGCTGGCTTAATGGTGAGGTTGGGATTAGAGCAGAGGGATTGGAGGGCTGCGCGTTGTGAGGGTGAGTGGTTGGAGTGGGGGAGGGGGGTCGACAGGTTGAGGCGGTTAATGTCCCAGCGGCAGTTAGAAATGAAGAGGTCGAGGGCAGGTAATAGGCCAGCGCGGGGTGTCCAGGTGGATGCAGTGTGTTGGAGGTGGGCGAAGGGGTCCTCGAAAGGTGGGCGGGAGTCCTGATTGTGAAAGTAAGCTCGGAGGCGGAGGCGACAGAAGAAGTGTTCGATGTCACGGCGTGTATTAAATTCATTGATGCGTGGATGGAGGGGGATGAAGGTGAGTCCTTTGCTGAGGATTGATCGTTCGTTCTCAGTGAGTGGGAGGTCTGGAGGGATGGTGAAAACTCGGCAGGGCTGGGAGCTGGGATCTGGTGTGGGTGTGGAGCTGGGAGTGGGGTCGGAGCCAGTACCTGGAGTGGGTGTGATGGTGGGGGAATGGGGGTGGAGGCATGAGCAGGGGTAGTGTTCCCCTCAGGGTTCTGGGGGGTGGGGATAGTGACAGTGGGGTCTGTGTGGGGCGTGTCAGCAGAATGCAGGTGAGTGGCACTGGTGGGGTCGGAAGTGGTGGCAGACACGGCAGTAGGGGTGGCGGAAGTCACTGAGCGTGTGGCATCGGCGATGATGTGAGGGCCGGAAGTGGCTGTGGGAGTGGCCATGATGGGGGCAGAAGTGACATCATCAATCAGCGTGAAGGTGGTTTACAAACAGTAGTATGTGGGAGACTGGTCAGGAGTCTGATAGAGTTGTTATTGTCAAGATAACTAACTATGGATAAGCAGACAAGCTGAGTCAAGAATAAGTTGAGTGATGTTACAGAGGTGGAAATGGCAGGCTTGGTGATGATTTTCTCACATGAGACGTGGTTCATTTGAGTGAAATGTTTGTTTTAACATGTAAGTTTTAACATGTAACCGAAAGCTAATATAATGAAAACAATTGTCAGCATTTATTTTAAATTGTGACACAATCAATAGGCTGCTAACTTTATTTTCTAACTGGAGGCTCCTGAGTAATGCCCATTCTGGACAATTGCTGAGTTGCTCTGGAGAAGAAGGCCAGTGGTGGGGTATGAGTTGCCATCAAGTTGACACAGAGACCACAAAGGGCTATGGAGATATTTGGAGACATATGGAACTTGAAGGGCCCATAAGAAGGGCATAGGGTAGCACAGGTATATGAGGGTTTGTTGGGACAGATACAGAAGATAGGTTGGCGTGGATAGGGCATGGAGAGTGAGGGTGTAAGTGGGTGGGAACAGGACGGATGGTTCCTATTTTGATGATTATTTTTAAAATTTGTATACTGTGCTGGTGCATCAGTTTGCCTTCAGAGCTGGCAGCCTCTTTACCTCTGAGTTACCTGACCCAATTCCCTATCCAGTCCACATCCCAGGACCAAACAATTGGAAGTACAGTGGCCATTTCTAAAGATTGGGTTCGTAGAGCCAAGATTTCTCCCACTTCTGTGCACCCATCCCAGAAATGAACACTAGGGCCCATCTGTTACCAAAACAGTACATTAGCAATCTTTCTTCCCATAATGGAAAAAGCTACCAAAGAATATAGGTCCAGCCCCATCACGTGAAATCTTCAAGACCCAAGCTTATTTCAATTTATCAGGACTGCCACTTCCGTAGGTCATGTCTGGTTGAGCAAGTATAGATGTTGACCGGCGAGGAATATTAATTTGTGATGTTAATGCAACGGAAGTAGGAGCAGCTAACATGGGAATCAATAAGGAAAGCTGCCTAGTGGGAATAGAGACACAGAGAAGGTGAGCTCTAAGAGGCAATAAGGGGAGTTGAGGAATATGGATACAGTAGAAAGGAGAACATTTATTCATACATCTCTCTCCAACCATTCAACCTCATTCTCCGGTTAACACATGCCCTATTACACAGCACATGATATATCCCAATGAAAGACTTGATGCAGAGTTATTAAAAACCATGGGATTAAAATATCCAAATATATCCTTGATGTCTTGTTGAATGATCCAGGGTCCAGATGGTGCCGTCATATGTTATCAGTCTTTGACACATTACAACTTCCAAGACATGGAGCCAACAGCATTGGCTGGAACCAATACCAGGATCCTGGGCAATGCTGCAAAGTTTTTTTCCCAAGATTTGCTAAGTATAAAAATAAGCATCAAAATTTTACTTCTTAATTTGATTAAAATAAATGTTATAACTCTCATTCTATGTTTGATTCATAAGACAGCAAACCTTTTAATTACTGGCACCTATGGGACCAGGAGTGAGTCACTTCATCAAATATTTTGGTTGATCAAGAGGTGCACATAATCAATGTAAAAGCACACACTAAGTAACTGAAATATAATGCATCACTATTATACTTTATTTTCAGCATAAATCACTTAAATAGTAATGTAACTTTGCCTTAAATAAAACTTTGGCAGATGATCATAGGGCACGGTTAGGAACATGGGACTGGGATACCATAGCAATTACAGAGATGTGGCTCAGGGATGGACAGGACAAGCAGCTCACTTTTCCGGGGTATAGATGCTACAGGAAGGATCAAAAAGGAGGGCAAGTGAGGAGGGGGAATAGTGTTTTGATAAGAGATAGCATTACAGCTATACTTAGAGAGGAAAATTCTGGGAATACGTCCAGGCAAGTTATTTAGGTGAACTGAGAAATAAGAAAGGGATGATTATCTCATTGGGGTTGTACTATAGACCCCCCCAAACTGTCAGCGGGAAATTAAGAAACAAATATGTAAAGACATCTCAGTTATCTGTAAGAATAATAGGATGGTTACAATAGGGAATTATAACTTTCTAAACATTGACAGGGACTGCATTGTATTAAGGGATTGGATGGAGGGGAATTTGCTAAGCGTGTAGAAGAAAATCTTTTGATTCAGTATGTGGACATATCTACTAGAGAAGGTGCAAAAACTTGACCTACTCTTGGGAAATAAGGCAGGGTAGGTGACTAAGGTGTCAGTGCAGGAGTGCTTTGGGGCCAGCAGCCATAATTCTATTAGTTTTAAAATAGTGATGCAAAAGGATAGACGAGATCTAAAATTTAAAGTTCTAAATTGGAGGAAGGCTAATTTTGATGGTATTAGACGAGAACTTACAAACGTTGCTTGGGGCCAGATATTAGCAGGTAAAGAGATGGCTGGAAAATAGGAAGCCTTCAAAAATGAGATAGCAAGAGTCCAAAGACAGTATGTTCCTGCTAAGGTGAAGGGCATGGCTGATAGGTGTAGGGAATGCTGGATGACTAAAGAAATTGAGATTTTGGTCAAGAATAAGAAGGAAGCATTTGTCTGGTATAGACAGCAGAAATCGAGTGATTTCCTAGCAGAGTATAAAGGCAGAAGGAGTATACTTAAGAGGGAAATCAGGAGGGAAAAAAGGGGACATGAGATAGCTTTGGAAAATAGGGTTAAGAAGAATCCAAAGGGATTTTATAAATACATTAAGGACAAAAGGGTAACTTGGGAGAGAATAAGGCCCCTTAAAGATCAGCAAGGCCACCTATGTGTGGAACTGCAGGAGACGGGGGAGATATTTAACGAGTAATTTTCATCAGTGTTTACTGTGTAGAAGGATATGGAAGACAGAGGATGTGGGAAAATAAATAGTGACCTCTTGAAAAATGTCCATATTACAGAGGAGGAGGTACTGGATGTCCTAAAAAGTATAAAGGTGGATAAATTCTCCAGGACCTGATCAGGTGCACTCTAGAATTCTGTGGGAAGCGAGAGAAGTGATTGCTGGGCCCATTACTGAAATTTTTGTATCATCGAGAGACACAGGTGAGGTGCCAGAAGACTGGAAATTGGCTAATGTGGTGCCACTATTTAAGAAAGGTGGTAAGGAAAAGCCAGGAAACTATAGACCTGCGAGCCTGATATCAGTGGGGGACAAGTTGGAGGGAATCCTGATGGATAGGATTTACATGTATTTG
The DNA here is from genome assembly GCF_037043375.1 of Chiloscyllium plagiosum. Classification (NCBI taxonomy): domain Eukaryota; kingdom Metazoa; phylum Chordata; class Chondrichthyes; order Orectolobiformes; family Hemiscylliidae; genus Chiloscyllium; species Chiloscyllium plagiosum. Next base: position 134,297,263 of record NW_028270141.1, read on the forward strand.
GAAAGGCAAGAACTGATTAGGGATAGTCAACATGGCTTTGTGCATTGGGAATCAATTTCACAAACTTGATTGAGTTTTTTGAAGAAGTAACAGAGAGGATTGATGAGGGCAGAGCAGTGGACATGACCTATATGGACTTCAGTAAGGCATTCAACAAGATTCATCATGGTAAACTGGTAACATGGCAAGGTTAGATCATACGGAATACAGGGAGAACTAGCCATTTGGATACAGAACTGGCTCGAAGGTAGAAGACAGAGGGTGGTAGTGGAGGGTTGCTTTTCAGACTGGAGGCCTATGTCCAGCAGTGTGCCACGAGGATCGGTGCTCGTTCCACTGCTTTTTGTCATTTATATAAATGATTTAGATGTGACCATCGGATATATGATTAGTGAGTTTACAGATGACACCAAAATTGGAGGTGTAATGGACAGCGAAGAAGATTACCTCAGAGTACAACGAGATCTTGATCAGATGGGCCCATGGGCCAAGGAGTGCTAGATGAAGTTTAATTTAGATAAATGTGAGATGCTGCAATTTGGAAAGGCAAATTAGGGCAGGATTTATACACATAATGGTAAGGTCCAGGGGCGTGTTAGTGAACAAAGAGACCCTGGAGTTCAGGTTCATAGTTTCTTGAAAGGGAAGTTGCAGGTAGATAGGATAATGAAGAAGGCATTTGGTATGCTTATCTTGTAAACATTGAAAGGGTTCAGAAAGGATTTGCAAGGCTGTCGCCAGGGTTGGAGGATTTGAGCTATAGGGAGAAGCTGAATAGACTGGGGCTATGTTCCCTGGATCATCAGAGTGGTGACCTTATAGAGGTTTATAAAATTATGAGCGGCATGGGTAGGATGAATAGACAAGATCTTTTCCCCAGGGTGGGCGAGTCCAAAACCAGAAGGCATAGATTTAATATGAGAGGGGAAAGATTTAAAAGGGACCTAAGGACAACATTTTCAATCAGAAGGTGGTGTGTATATGGAATGAGCTGCCAGAGGAAGTGGTGGAGGCTGGTACAATTACAACATTTAAAAGGCATAGCGACTGGTATATGAATAGAAAGGGTTTTGAGGGAAATGGGCCAAATGCTGGCAAATAGGATGTCTGATCGGTGCAGACAAGTTGGACTGTAGAGTCTGTTTCTGTGCTGTATGATTCTATGACTCCATTACTCAACCGGCAGAGACCTTTGCACCATCAACTGACTACTCAGACATCACGGAGATTGCTATAACACAATAAACTTCCAGTATTTCTGTATATAAGTTTTGACAATTTATCAAGAATGCTGGTTCATAAGATGCCAGTTAAAACAAAGATTAATATATTATGTTTGTTGACCTTTTTTTGCTCAAAACAACGATTGTTTCTAAAATGTACCAAAGGGTGAAATCTTAAAGACCAGTCGGTGGTGCTATTTGCTAGGAGGTGACAGAATTATCCTAAGCTGAAGGAAACCAAGTTTCCAAACACATGGATCAAAAAGCAATAGCGACAGAGAACAAATGGCAAATCCTGCATTTGGGATTCTTGAAGAAGGGGCTTAGACTAAAATTTCAAGCCAGACCACTCAGGAGAGATGTTCAGATGGACTTCTATACACAAAGGTGGTAGAGGTTTTGAACACTCTTGCAGAAATACTTGGTGCTAGATCAGTTGTTAATTTTAAATCTGAGACAGGTTAAGCAAAGCTTTCAATGGATACAGGCCAAAAGTATATGGGGTTACGTCACAGATCAGCCATGATCTTGTTGAATGGCAGAATAGGTTCAAGAGATTGAATGGCCTACTCCTGTTTCTATGCTCAAATGGTGGATTATCCTGGTCCCGCAGAGGTGGGTTAGGAGGAAGGATCAGGAACAAAGTTGTAAAATAGCAGAAAGAGTCAGATATCTGATGCATGCCTGTTTCAGAGCAATCTTGCCAGAGGCAGGCTCACTACTGCAAAGCCCTGCCCTTCTGAGGATGGAATCTGGATTTGAACTAGAGGTGACAGTATGTGGTGCGGGGGGAGGGGCTCCTCGACACATACAGTAGATCACCCACTGGGATTCAAAAGTAACAGCCACAAGCTATTTCAGTGAAGTGGCTCCAAAAGCAAAACACTGTGGAAATCTGAAATAAGTCCATGACCTGCTAAGTATTTTCTTCTTGGCCCACAAGCAGTGTTGTAAAAGCAGTTGCTTGATGAATTTTGCCTTTGATGCTTCCTTTCACTTATTGAAGTCTGAAAAACCCAGTAATACAATCGTTAAAACAAGGCTCCTTCTTAAAATGGAGGCACGCGGCCAATTTAAGAAGTTTTAATGACTGAGTGAGCTGACTCCTGAGAGATGATGAATCACCCACCCCACATTCCAGTCCTGTTAGAACTGGAAGTGGAAGCATTTGAAGCATGTTGGAACTGGATTTGAAACTTGTAACATTTTAAATTGCCACCTAAACTAAAGCCATTTGTTTTTTGAGGTTAGATTAACCAATTAAATCCAGTCAGGGGACATTTTCTCAGCACTTTGGAGGCATGGATGGAAATGGGTGAGGGTTGGTGGGGGTGGAAAACAAGAAAATGGCAAGTAAAAATTTGGACAGCTTCCCTCCTCCTCCTCCTCCTCACACTCTTACCACAGCAGCGTAGCCAGCTGCCCTTCAGCAATGGGAAACCAATTAAGGTCATTCAGAAGGGGATCTATGGGCATTTCTGGAAGGTTTGCCAGACTCACATGGGATTCCTGATATGTTTACAGATTGTCTACTCACAGAAGGCGAGAATACAGTGGGATTAATCATCACGACAAGTTTTCACAAATTGTGTTTGTTTACGGGACTTCAAGGAAGCTCTTAAAATAGAGCACTTCTTAAGCGTGGCTATAGGTACATTTTGAAAATTTTTAAATCATATGACATTTTAAACTTGCTAAGAAACTACTGTATTCCCATGAAATAGCAAAAGATTCTGGATAGTTTCTTGGAAACACTTTTAATTTTAAAAACTGATTTTAGAATCAGTTTGCTCACAGTTGACAGATCAGACCCATTGATTAAAAATGCTTAATTTGTTTGTCGTAAACCAATTTTAGAATTTTTAAAAAACTCTATTGAGTCACTCCTCAAGGAATACTTTCCCATAGAAGAGGAGAAAAAAACTGTTTGGTGAAGAGTTTAGGTCTGGAACCATAACTTCACTTTGGAAAGCAAACACCATTTCAAACAGTATTCACTCAGATTGCTGAACGTGGCCAAAGATTTGATGAGATCTATAAGCAGTGATCACTCTAAAGGACAAGATGTGCAATTGTTTACTTGTCACCTTCAGATGGATCTATCAGATAGTGTTAAGTGGAAGGGAGTGCCTTTCAACAGTATGGTACCTTGACCTTGTGCTTTCCTTTCCTTCTCCATTCACCTCAACAACACACAGAATTTACACTGGGTCTTCACTTCTGATTGGCCCTCCCCTATCCTCAGGGAGTCTGCTCTCCCTAATTGCTCTTCAAAGCAGCCTTTCTATTTGTCTCTTCCAGGAAGATTCATATCTGATATTCCACCTCACACATCCTGGTTCACAATCTTGCAGTCAATATTATATAGTCATGCAAATTTGGAGTAAGCTGCTCCTTCAGCTTGCCTCACCATTCATTAAGATCTTTAGTGCCCTGAATATGCCACCTTCCTACCTTCTCCTTCACCCCTTTCTTATCACAAATGTAGTTACCTAAGCCCTAAAAATATTCAGATGCTCTAAATTTGAGGGCGAGACTTGCAAAGACCCATGATTCTCTGAGAGAAGAAAACTGTCTTAAATGGGAAATCTTTTTTAGCCAGTGATCTTTAGTTCTAGAATCTCCCACAAGAGGGGGCATCTTCTCTACTTTCATCCTGTCAAGTATCTATGTTTTCATCCAGTCACCTCTTCCTAACATTGCCATAGTCCTGCCAGCCTATAGGGCTCCTCTCTCTAGTGAAAGTTGACTGGTGGTGGTTTAACCTGAGGGATGAGGGGAGAGGTTGCATAGGAGAATCCTTCATGGCAGCCTTAGCTGGTGCAGGAATTGAACCTGCATTGTTGGAACTCTGCATCACAAACCAACCAAACAGCCAACTTAACTAACTGACCCCATTATTTGCCAAAACTCTAAACAAATACAGGCTTGTCTGACCTTTCCTCAGCTACTGAAGTAAAGCTTTTCTGAATTATACCCAACACATTTACATCCTTTACATCTATCAACAAGGAGACAAATAGTGTATTCCAGATATGGTTGCACCAATGAGTTCTATAATATGCTTGCAATTTGATTGGAAAAATCAAGCTCCCATTCTCTCTTACCATGGATGTTAAGTTGCAATAGCAATTTCTTTTCCTTTTATGAACAATGACCTTGAGCTGAATTTTCCCATTGTTTGCGGAACTATTTTCTTCAGGAAGTTTTATGGAGCGTTTCCCAATAAGACCAATAAGTGACAGTCTCTCACAATCTTTCATTGCTGACCTCAATAATTATGCATTCAGGGTTTACAACACTAGTTGCAATTATGCAGCAAGACATGCAAAATTGCTCGCTTTTGGTGGGATCTCATATTATTCCAAGGTTGATCCTATATTTAAACCCCAGTTCTATATCATTTCATAGAAACATAGAAAATAGGTGCAGGAATAAGCCATTCAGCCCTTTGAGCCTGCTCCACCATTCAATATGATCATGGCTGATGATCCATCTCAGTACCATGTTCTCGCTTTCTCCCCATATCTTTTGAGCCCTTTAGATCAAAGAACTATATTCAACTCCTCTTGAAAACATTCAATGTTTTGGCTTCAACTACTTGCCATGACAGAGAATTCCACAGGCTCACCATTTTGTGGGTGAAGAAATTTCTTTTCATCACAGTTCTAAATGGCTTACCCCTATTCTTAGACTGTGACTCCTGGTTCTAGATTCCCTGGTCATTGGGAACAGCAGGAATCTCATCATGCAGTAGTTCATCAGTCAACTAATTGAGGCACTGAAATTTCTGGTCAAGTGCCATTTCCGATGGTCACTGGGACAGTGCCCACATCAGGAGGTCTTGCTACCAATAGAGAGATGGCCAGTGTCTCTACCTTTGTTCCAGAGAAGTGTCACAACATTCCTGAACAGCTTAGTTAAAAACTAACTACATAATATTGCTAGTAAGGCCAGAATTATTGCCTATATCCTATCATCCTTGATATTTTAATCAACCTACTCAGACAATGCTATGACATACTTCTGGAGCAGGTGGGACTTGAATCTGGATCTTCTGCCTCAAAGATAGGCATTCTCCCACCCCACCTTTTTGCCCTTAATTGAGTGGCTTGCTAGACCATTTCAGATAGCAGTTACAAGTCAATCATGCTGCTAATTGCTAAATAACAAATGCATTAAAGAAGTCTGCAACTCATTCTCACATCAACAATACTCACTTAAAACAGGCCACATTGAACTGAAAGGTTTATAAATGTCAAAAATGAAGAGAGCAGCAGAGCTTGTGTGAACATTAATAATTAAAATGAGCCGCCATATAATTAGAGTCTGGAAAAATATTTAGTTATTACTTACAATAAGCTGTGTCATGCATTTTATTATGAGTAATTGTGGGGATGAGAGTTCTGTTACACCACAGTGTATTTACTTTGGAGTGTTTGATTTTTTATTCTCCCTTTCAAGGATATTAAAAGGAAAATCCATAATGGAAACACTATATTCTCAAAAGAAATGTTGGATGTTGTGTCACATATACTTTTGATTCTACATTGTATGGTGTGCTAAGTATATGGTACTTGGTACATTATTTCTTATTATATTGTCAGTCATAGAGTCATAGAGATAGACAGCATGGAAACAGACCCTTTGGTCCAACTCATCCATGCCGACCAAATATCCTAACCTAATCTAGTCCCATTTGTCAGCACTTGGTCCATATACCTTTGTAGACTACCACATTTATTGTACATTTTATAATCCCACAGTCCCCAAGACACTTGGTTTGCCCACAGGCTTGGTTTCTATTGGATGTTGCAGAATCACTGAACTTACCCTCCAGCTTCATTCTGTGTACAGATTAAGGCAGACAATATTAACAATATTAATATTGTCAACAACAATATAAAAACATCACAGTAGAGCCAGATCTAATTGATCTTATCTTTAATTATTATTTGCTTTCTTGAAAGAGATGAAAATAAGGATAATAATATGAAGAAAGAAACTATTTATAATATCATCATGAAATAAAGCTTTGGAGCTACTCATTGTGTATCTATGTTAATGTTTGGCTCAAGATCTGTGCTTACACAAGGAAGCTTGGGGCAGGAGTGAAGAGTGAACAACCCAGACTTGGCATCCTGCTGAACTACAGCTCTCAGAATTTAAATCAAGGCTATCTGTTTTCCTTTTGAAAATGCCTTAGAGAGCGCGGTGCAGTCTACAACAGCAGAGACTTGCATTTACAAAGTGTAGTTACTTCACAGGAGTAGCTTTCAAACCAATTTGCCACTGAGCCACAAGAGAGGTGATTAGGATAAATGGCCAACACCCAATCAAAACAGTAAGTTTTAAAGTCTGTCTTAAAGAAGGAAGAATTAGAGTGCTTTCGAGATTTAGGTAAGGAATTTCAGAGCTTAGCGCTTCATCACGACCAGCGAAGATGGGCCAAAAAAAAAAATCAATGATCCTCAAGAGGCCAAAATTGGAGAAGCAGAGATTTCTTGGAAGGTTGAATGACTGGAAGAGATTTAGAAATAGGGAGGGAGGGATTTGAAAACAAGGATGAGAATTTTACAATAAATTGTGTCTAACTCATTCAGAAGTTCACTGTTCTCTGAACTATTTAGTAGTGTAAATAAAAGCTTTTAGAGCACCATTACATTTTTAGTGTCACAAGTATATAGACCAATAAATGGAAAATAAAATCTGCCATTCCATCCTAGTTACTTCTGACCCCAATCTAGAAAGTTGTAAGCATTTAACACCTTGCAACCATCCCTTAACTACAGCAATGACCCTATCATTGATTTATATTGTGTGAAACGGACAGGGCAGGTTAAACGAGTCTACATTAGCAGCAAACAACATATTGTGTTTTACATGGTATACTGCTCCTGTTGCAAGAATAAATGTTATCATATCTCTCACAGTGAGCCACACAATGGAAAATCCATATTGATTGACACTTCAGTTGGAGGTGCTGTCTTTAGGATGAGGGATAAGACGTTAGACCTAACCACTCTCATGGGGCCCATTTTATTGCCACAATATTCTGAGAGGGATTTAAAGTGTGCAACAAATGCTGACTGTGCCAGCATTTGTTGCTAGCACATTAATGAACATACTCTTCATTCTTTTTAATAAGTGTTTGAAGATACAGTAGATTCAGTTGTAAATAGGATATTAACATTAATATCTTTTACATTCCACTGTGAAAATACGATGCTAGGTGCCTACTGGTATACTTAATAGTTATCAGTCTTGAAGTTCATAATATTCACTGAAATCTTTGAATGAACTGACAGGAATTACATAACATTTATCTATTGTACTGCAAAATTTTAAAAAGGACTGAGCGTATGTTTTATCCATTGTTTATTTTTAATAGGAATGTGACCCACTGAATAATTAAAAGATTGAGTCAGCAGCTTTGACCTTCCAGGACATGTAACTTCAGTCACGAATCTCAATTAGCAACCATGACACGTACAATTGTTCCACATATTTGACTGCAAAAGATTTTATGAGTGCTTGTTTACGATCCCATTATGACATAGCATGTTTGTGTAATAGGACTTAAATCTGGATATGTGTTTGAAAGTTCCAAGCACATCAATGTGTGAGAGTACCATCCCAAACAAGTACCACTTCTTAAGACCTAACAGTAAAACACAGTGTATGTAGAAGTTACAGGATCATTGAATGACATTCATAATCATTATCTATCATCAGAAGATAGGGAGCATTTAAATAACTTCTTCTGTACAAATCATTTTAGGATAAGTCAACACTAACAAGCTAAATAGCAGGATATGTGTGTTTACAGTGAAAATGAAAGACGCATTGACTTCTGCAGTAACTGAGAAAAACTGGTTTGCTATCCTATTGAAGCAGCCAAGTTTGTTATGATCCCAGCTGATGGAAATACAGGGCAATTTAGATCCCAAAGTGAAACCTAGCTTGATATATTATAAGTTTTATGTTTCTGATTTGTTTCCTTGTCTTTAACAAAAGAACATCAAAGTTATTAATATACAACGGGGAAAAAATTATATGAAAACAAATTGAAACAGTCTTATTCCAAATTTCAGAAGTAAAGTTCAACACTTTTAGTCTTAAGTGCAACCTTACAGATACTCAAACCTCAATGAAAGGTCATTGAGCCATTGACTCACAGAGATATACAGCCCCTTTGGAAATAGACCCTTTGGTCCAACTCGTCCATGCCGACCAGATATCCTGTATAATTCCAGTCCCATTTGACAGCATTTGGCCCATTTCCCTCTAAATCCACCCTATTCATGACGCCTTATAAATTTTATAATTGTACCAGACTCGAGCTGAAAATGTGTTGCTGGAACAGCGCAGCAGGTCAGGCAGCATCCAGGGAACAGGAGAATCGACGTTTCGGGCATAAGCCCTTCTTCAGGAAAGGCCTGAAGAAGGGCTTATGCCCGAAACATCGATTCTCCTGTTCCCTGGATGCTGCCTGACCTGCTGCGCTGTTCCAGCAACACATTTTCAGCTCTGATCTCCAGCATCTGCAGACCTCACTTTCTCCCCATTGTACCAGACTCCACCACTTCATCTGGCAGCTCATTCCATACAAGCACCACCCTCTGCATGAAAATGTTGTCCCTTAGGACCCTTTTAAATCTTTCCCCTCTCACCTTAAACTTGTGCCCTGTAGTTTTGGACTGCCCCTCATGATTGTATAAACCTCTATATTGTCACCCTTCAGCATCCAATGCTCCAGGGAAAATAGCCCCAGCCTATCCAGCCTCTCCCTGTAGCTCAAACCCTCCAACCCTGGCAACATCCTTGTAAATCTTTTCTGAATCCTTTCAAGTTTTACAACATCCCTCCTATATCTTGTTTCCACTTTAAAATTATTTGTAATTGGGCCTGGCAGTAATTAGGTTTTTGTTTCACATACTTCTGTATTCACTTGATGCTATTTCTTTAGTTAATGTCCTTTTGTGAGACCATTAAACAAACTGCTAGTACACTTCACTTACTACTTAATGTGTTCTTAAACTCCTGCATTCAACAACCTTGTAGGATGCCTTCTTCTCTCATGACTTAAAGCCTTCTGTTTCTAGAACTTTCCTCAATCTAACTTCCAAGCCACTCAGGGCCTATTTTCTTCTGCCCTAACTGTTTTGGAGACTTCTAAGCAGTGTAGTTGACGTTACAGACTTTTTTTTCTTGAATGATCTGCTTCTATCTGAAAGAGGCCTGCCCTCACATTAAAATCCTGCATTGATTTATTTTTCTGAAACAATATTCCTCTGTCTCTATCACCCTAAGCCAAAGGATGCCTTGATGCTAAGCAACTCTCCATTTTTCCTTTGTTTTACTCTGTGTTTTCGAAAGCACTAAAATGTTCACCTCAAGGGTTTCTTTAAAACCTCAGTTAAATGATACAAACTAATTTCCAGACAGCCTTGGTGAACTCAGAAATGAAATTAAACTGTCTCACTTTATCTATGATTCTTAACATAAATTCAAATAAAAATGAAAGCAATGCATGGTTCTGTCCACTTTAGAACCGAATATTACAAAAACGAATGGCTACAATTCATGAACTTTCATCATTATATGAATGCCATGATGGATTATACGGTTTATATGTATATAAGAGTCATCAATAACAAGAAGCCCCAGGTTTTGCCAGTGCTGAATTAACTCATAAGTTATGGTCACTAACTGTAGAACCAGTGTTAAGGAATGGAAAACTGTGCAGGATTTCTGCTATCCTCTGTTCAGTCTAGAATTTCTTGTGTTTGGAAATTGAATAAGGATGGAATTAGGCTGAGATGTGACATTCTTTATGGTAAAACAGTACCTGTGTGATTAGACCCACCACAGGATCAACAAGAATAGGAAAGCATAAATAAATTGAAACAAAAACACAAATAAAGTGCAGATACTGAAAAATACATCAGAGAAAAAAAATTACAAACTTGCAAATATGTCAACTAACCAAAGCAAATACTTCTTTTTGATATGTCTATATAGCCCACTGATAAACTAATCCATCCTTGGATTCTTGAAGCTCAGCCAAGTATTCATAATGATGTTGTGTGGGAACTGCATCGACAGAGGCAGATGGCCAGACATCTGTTTTTTCAGATGGCCTTATTATCAAAGTTTGACTGACCTGCAAGACATGCTATGGTTTAGCTTAGCCAGGATCTGATGAAAAGTGCTAGCTTTGGTTGATGACATCCTTGAATTTTTAATAACATATGCTTTCATTGATCTGTTTTCTTCAATTCCCATGCTTAGTTGAATGAGATTAACAGATGTGAATTCACATAAAGTTTCTGTTATTGATACTATGATCAGTGTTTCTGCTTGACACTTTTATAGGATTACTAGACCAGCTGTTGTTTTCAAAGAAGATTCTGTACCAGTCATCAGCATTTCAGGAGTTGCCATTGTTACTATGTGGGTCATTGGTTCTACGTAGTCATACTGATTGAGTAGGCATGGAGTTACATGGTGTTTACAGGGTAAAACTTTAAACTTACCTTTCAAAAGGTTTCTGAATCTGAGTTATGGTTTATGATTCCTCTGACAGTCTGTAAACTATAGGTCTCAAGAAGCAGCTCAGATTCCATTGCGGGGACTGTATGACATTCCCACCTAAATAATGGAACTGGTTAGGCTGGGAGTACAGGCTGCAGCTTCAGTGCTGTTGAAACTTGGGTAGGAATCCCAGAATCAACTCTTCCACATTTCTTTTAAAAACCCTGAGGAACAAATTGCATTGCGACTGTGAATGTATGGCTTAAGAGAGAACTGAATAGTTTCTGTTTATTAGATGGATCCCAATCTGGATCCTAGAGTTTTTTTTTAAAAGTCCAAAATGCTAACTTTTTTTTAAGAATGTTATCAGTTTTGTTTTTACCGGGGGTTGATATCATAGAGATTTATAAAATCATAAGGGGCATTGATAAAGTGAATAGTCAAGGTTTTTTCCCAGAGTAGGGGAGTCCAAAACTAAAGGTCATTGGTTTAAGGTGAGAGGGGAAAGATTTTGAAAGGGACCTAAGGGCAACTTTTTCATGCAGAAGGTGGTTGATATATGGAATGAACTGCCAGAGGAAGTGTTGGGTGGGTACAATTACAACATTTAAAAGGCATCTGGATGGATGAGTACATGAATAGAAAGGATTTAGAGAGTTATGGGCCAAATGCTGGCAAATGGGATCAAGATTAGTTTAGAATATCTGGTCAGCATGGGCAAGTTGGACCAAAGGATCTGTTTCCATGCTGTACATTTCTATGATATTGTTGGTTTAAAATGTTGTGGATTATCTCAGCTGCTGACCTGGAATGTTTCATAGCAGTCAAAAAGTTAGCAGAGTTTTCAGAGCAAGATGTTGAGGGTGGATTGACAGAATGTCTCCTCAGTTGAGATAGAACCATTTAACAAAATGATTTTTCTTTTAGTTTTGTAGTTACAGAATATCAACCAGACAGGGAAAATCCTCAAGGAAGAGTAGATTAATTGCAATAATATTGAGTTAACAATGTTCGGCAAAGATAAGGGGCTACTAAGTGTCTTCTTCACGTGTTAGTATCTGTGTTGCTAAGCAATCGTTTTGTATGTAAGAATAAAAAATCTATCTTCAGACCTGATACTGTTTGGTCTGGTACTAATCTGTTGATTCAAGCTAGTGTGATACCTGCCTTTGGAAATTTGAATACCTATCTGCATTATAGCTGGCACAAACTTGGTCACACTTTTAAACAAGTTTTCGTTTCAGAGCTGAAAAGGACTAAAGGGGTGCTCAGACACTTGGCTGAGGCTTCTCTCTTTCTTATTGAGCATAACCCAGATTTGCTTAGTTATCACTATTAAATCTTGACTGTAGGAAGGAATTCACCTTTTGCACATTAAACAGGTTCCAAGCAAACTTATAGATGGGAGTTAGGAAAACAGTGAATTTTTAAAATAAAGTTTTTATTGTAAGAGTATTCAAAATATTAAATAAGAATTCTGTGAGGGAGGTCTGATTGAAACACAATGGAGTAACAAATATCTTTCCTGTCCATCCAGGAGACTCAGGTGGATGTCAAAGATGCTATGAGTGTAATCTGTGTGACCTGAGCAAGATGTGTGAAAAAACTCCTAAGACGTCTAGCAAGACTGATCTCAACATTGGAAGCAACTCCACTTTTTATGTATGTTACAAGTGGCAAAGCAAGTTTCACATTAGGCAATGGTGAATTGCCAATTAAGGGTAGTTATTTCCTTGTCAAATGCCTTGTCCATAGCATTTCAGATGTTCAGCTTTCTACCTTACCAAAATTGCCAAATATGCTAAATGTCAAGCAAACTTAACCTGGAAACCAGAGCAGGTATCTGGCCAATTCAGCTCACTATGTGCACCAATTAACCTCCATGTTGCCTGTGATCAAACTGCAGCTCAGGGTATGGTCCAATGGCACCAGTTGCACACACACTTTCTCCATTGACATTAACATCACCAAGCTTTCAGGACCATGACAGCACCTCTCCATTGGACTGGTAGTGCACTCTGGAAGCAGAGGCATGCCATGTAGGGCACACTGGCAACAAGCATTGAAAGGCTGCAGCACAGGTTGGTTTGCTGCACAGACAGGCACACAGCTAAAGGATTGGATCAGGCTGCATCTCAGGGCTGCTCATTTGCTCTCTTAATGTTCACTCACTTAACACCCACTGAAATGCACACATCATCCCTTCCCTGTCTTGCCTTGCCTTGCCTTGTGAACAATCACGAGCTGGCAGTTTGCCTTTCAGGTCAGCTATCCTCAGTCAAGGGGTCATACATCATACTGTATGACAATGTGCTACATTAGTGTCATATCTGTTCCATCTGCTAGCAACTTATGCAGCAAACACACTGAATAACAACAAGCAAACAGGCATGTCTCGAAGTTTTGGGGAGTAGTCCTCACTGACGTTCATGGGGGCACTCATCAATCATGGAGTCCTGACACAATGAGTCAAGGTCAGCCTGAAAAACCAGTCCAGAGGATTGGCCACAGTCAGACATACACTCAGGGCATCCATGCCTCTGCAATCTGGGCAGCAAGACACAGTTAGTACAGTGTCGATCCAGGAGATAGGGCTAACATGGTAATGTACAATAATCAGTTAGGGGTCTGGGCACCTCTCATCTGAGGCTATCCAGTTAGGTCATTCAAGAGGATGGGCCAGGGCCAATCTGTTGGGTCTGTCCAGAGAAATGAAGAGGAAAAAGAGGTTGGGGTGGAGTAGCCATTGGCATGGGAAGGAAGTAGTATTGGTTGTAATTTTCCAAAAACCATTGGATTCAGACGAAGTAACAGAAGATGGCAAACTGCTAATGTGACACTCTATTCAAAAAGGGAGGGAATGCATAACTGTAGGCCACTACGCCAAATGTCTATTGTTGAAAAGTAATGAACATTTGGAAAGTCATAATCTAACTAAGAAGAGTCAGCATGACTTCATGAAAGGGAAATCACGCCTGACTAATTGTTGAGAGTTTTTTGAGGAAGTTTCAGCCAGAGTGGATAGAAGGCTTCCATTAGATGTGATGCATTTGGACTTTCAAAAGGTGTTCAATAAAGTATCTCATGAAAGGCTAAGTCATAAGATAAGAGGCAATAGTGTTGGAGGTAGTATATTGACAAAGATAGATATATTGTCAAAGAGTGTGGTGCTGGAAGGCAGCATCTGAGGAGCGGGAGAATCAACATTTCGACCATAAGCTCTTCTTCAGGAATTTTCCAGCACCACACTCTTTTACTCTGATCTCCAGCATTTGCAGTGCTCACATTCTCCATAGTTAAATATATTGGCCAGTGAGCAGGAAACAGTAAGTGGGGATAAAGCATTATATTTTAGGGTGATGATTTATAACCAGCGGATTCTACAGGGATCAGTGCTGGGACTGCAAATGTTTACAAAATATTTTATGACTTGGAGGAAGGAAGTGAATGTACAGTAGCGAAATTTGCAGATGATATAAAAGTAGGCAGAAAGGACTGACTGTCCGTGATTGCCCCAGATTGTGAGAGGAATACAAACAATTTATCAAGAGAATTAGATTAGATTAGATTAGATTAGATTAGATTACTTTAGATTATATTAGATTAGATTACTTTACAGTGTGGAAACAGGCCCTTTGGCCCAACAAGTCCACACCGACCCGCCGAAGCGCAAACCACCCATACTCCTACATTTACTCCTTACCTAACACTACGGATAATTTAGCATGGCCAATTCACCTGACCTGCACATCTTTGGACTGTGGGAGGAAACCGGAGCAACCGGAGGAAACCCACGCAGACACGGGGAGAATGTGCAAACTCCACACAGTCAGTCGCCTGAGGCGGGAATTGAACCCGGGTCTCGCGCTGTGAGGCAGCAGTGCTAACCACTGTGCTACCGTGCCGCCCATGGTGATAGGTTAAGTAAGCTGGCAAAAATTTGGCATATTGAGAAGATGCTTGTTGTTTGTTTTGAGCACAAAAGAATAGAGTGTCATTTAGAAGGAGAAAACTACAGAAAACTGCAACACAAAGGGATTTGGGGATACTTGTGAATTGAACAGAGAAAACTAGCAGATAATCAGGAAGGTTAATGGAATATTAGCCATTATTTCAAGGCATTTGAAGTATAAGAGTAGAGAAGTCTTACTGCAACTGTACACTGTTGGTGAGACCACATCTGGAGGACTGTGAGTAGTTTTGGTCACCTTATTTAAGGAAAGATATCATTTCATTGGAAGCAGTTCAGAGAAAACTTTCACAAGGATGATTCCTGGCAGGGCTGCAGTACAATTCTATCAAAGTGATTGCATCTTTCCTATCTCTGAACTGTACTAACTCTACTGTCCATTTTGAACAGAGCGGTGAGGAGAGAGGGCGTAGAGAAGAAAGGGCTGCCGGGAAGTTTTTGTTTAAGTGGGTGAGATCTCACACGATGAAGGTTTTTCACGTGATGAAACAAAGGGATCGGTTAAAGTGTGTCTGCTTTAACACAAGGAGTGTCAGAAATAAGAGTGATGAACTTAGAGCATGGATCAGTACCTGGGACTATGATGTTGTGGCCATAACGGAGACGTGGGTTTCACAGGGTCAGGAATGGTTACTCAATGTTCCAGGGTTTAGAATGTTTAAAAAGAACAGGGAGGATGGAAAAAGAGGAGGGGGTGTAGCATGACTAATCAGAGAGTGCATCACAGCTACAGAAACCAAAGTTGTTGAGGAAGGTTTGTCTACTGAGTCAGTATGGGTGGAAGTTAGGAACACAAAGGGAGCAGCCACCTTATTGGGAGTTTTCTACAGACCCCCTAATAGCAGTAGGGAGACTGAATAATTCATAGGCCGGCAGATTTTGGAAAAATGCATTTGTAGCAGGGTTGTTGTTATGGGTGACTTCAACTTCTCCAATATTGACTGGAACCTCCTTTGTGCAGATGGTTTGGATGGAACTGTTTTTGTCAGGTGTGTTCAGGAGGGTTTCCTTACTCAGTATGTATGTAAAAACAAGGATTGCAGATGCTGGAAACCAGAGTCTAGATCAGAGTGGTGCTGGAAAAGCACAGCAGGTCAGGCAGCATCTGAGGCGCAGGAAAATCGATGTTTCGGGCAAAAGCCCTTCATTAGGCTCTATTCCTGATGAAAGGCTTTTGCCTGAAACATCGATTTTCCTGCTCCTCGGATGCTGCCTTACTCAGTATGTAGATAGGCCGATGAGGGGAGAGGCCATTTTGGATTTGGTGCTTGGCAATGAGCCAGAACAGGTGTTAGATCTTGCGGTGGGAGAACACTTTGGCAACAGTGACCACAACTGCCTCACATTTACCATAACCTTGGAGAAGGAAAGGAGCAGTTACCAAGGGAAGATATTTAATTGGGGAAAAGGAAATTATGACACTATCAGACAGGTGTTGGGAAGTACTGATTAGGAGCAACTGTTCCACAGAAAGGGCGCAACAGACATGTGGAGACTGTTTAAGGAGCAATTGTTGTGAGTGATGCACAAATTTGTTCCTCTGAGACAGGCAAGAAGGGGTAAGATTATGGAGACTTGGATGGCGAGAACAGAGGAGCTTCTCATCAAAAGGAAAAAGGCAGCTTATGTAAGGTGGAGGAATCAAGGATCTAGCAAGCTTTAGAGGATTATAGGCTTATTAGAAAGGATATCAGAAATGGACTGAGGAGAGCCAGGAGGGGTCACGAAAAAGGCTTGGCAGGAAGGATTAGGGAGAACCCAAAGCTATTTTACTCATAAGAGAATGATCAGGGAGAAGGTAGAGCCGGTCCAAGATAGAGTAGGGAACTTGTGCGTGGATTCTGAACAGATAAGGGAAGCCCTAAATGAGTTTTTTGCTTCGATTTGCACAAAGGAAGGGACCTTGTTGTGAATGAGAACTTTGAGGAGTTGGGAAACAGACTTGAACAGATCAAGATTAATGAAGTTGATGTGCCGGAAATTTTGGCAAACATTAAGATTGGTAAGCTCCAGGGCCAGACCAGATTTATCCTAGATTGCTCTGGGAAGCAAGAAAGGATGTTGCTAAGCCACCTTGCTTCCTCACTCTCCACGGGAGTCGTACCAGAGGATTGGAGGGAGGCAAATGTTGTTCCTCTTTTCAAGAAGGGGAATAGGGAAATCCTTGGCAATTACAGACCAATCAGTCTTACGTCTATGGTCATCAAGGTATGGGAAAGAATCCTGAGGATAGGATTTATGGGCATTTGGAAAAGCATAGAGTGATTAAAGGCCATCAGAATGGCTTTGTGAGGGGCAGGTCGTGCCTCACAACTCTTATTGAGTTCTTTGAGGAGGTGATGAGACAGGTCGACGAAGGTCAAGCAGTGGATATGGTGTATATGAATTTCAGCAAGGAATTTGATAAGGTTCCCCATAATAGGCTCATTCATAATGTCAGGAGGTATGGGATACAGGGAGATTTGGCTGTCTGGATTCAGAATTTGTTGGCTGACAAAAGGTAGAGAGTGGTTGTAGATGTAAAGTAATCTGCCTGGAGGTCAGTGGTGAGTGGTGTCCCACAGGGCTCTGTTCTTGGGCCTCTGCTCTTTGTAGTTTTTATAAATGACTTGAATGAGGAGGTTGAGGGGTGGGTTAGTAAATTTGCCGATGACACAAAGGTTGGAGATTCCATTAATAGTATCGAGGGCTATTGCAGGCTGCAGCGCGACATATACAGGATAGACATATCCACCCAATTCCCCTACATCACTGACCTCACATGTCCTCTGTTCTGCCTACTTACTCACTGGGACACATTTTCACCTGTTCCCCATTTGCACTAGTACTAACAGCTGCACCAGCCACTTTCATTCCATTCATTCCCTCCGTTACTTTCATTCCAGGAGTAAACAGACCCTATTAGTGTAGAAAGAGAGAGGGCATGTGAGGTCAGCGATGTAGGGGAATTGGGTGGGTATGTCTACCCTGTATATGTCGCGCTGCAGCCTGCAATAGCCCTCGATACTATCAATGGAATCTCCAACCTTTGTGTCATCGGCAAATTTACTAACCCACCCCTCAATCTCCTCATCCAAGTCATTTATAAAAACTACAAAGAGCAGAGGCCCAAGAACAGAGCCCTGTGGGACACCATTCACCACTGACCTCCAGGCAGATTACTTTACATCTACAACCACTCTCTACCTTCTGTCAGCCAACCAATTCTGAATCCAGACAGCCAAATCTCCCTGTATCCCATACCTCCTGATGTTATGAATGAGCCTATTTTGGGGAACCTTATCCAAGCCCTGGACTGTAATTGGAGGCTGTTTTGTGCAGGACTTCAAAGAGTGAACTTTGGTCCCCTTCAATTGACTGCGGGCTACTTCTCTTAGACATTGAGACATGGCCATTTGCTTGAAATAGTGCAATCTCCACTATCCCCAAAACCTTTTTACTTGATGGAGAATGATGTCCAATGATCTTACTGGCTAAGACAAGCAAAAGCTATTGAGCCAATCCACATTCTATACCACCTAACCAGCTTTACTCACTTTCTATATTTATATGAGTCTAACAGCACCCTGAGTGATAGGGAGTCTCAATTCTGTAAAAGACATCTGTTGAAACACTCAGAAGCCGTCCCCTAACTTACTTTGGCAGCTAGAAAAGTTGCTACTGAATAAAAGAGAATGTTGACCCAAGAAGTCAGTCTCTATTAGTGTTTGGCAAAACACAACATTCTATTAATAGTCTATGAATTGTCTAGAGTAATATTATTTACTGGAGGGCTTGAACCATAAGTTAATTCCCTTCAGCAACAATTTATAAAAGATAAAAAGGTAGCTAATGTTGCTCTATTGTTTAAGAAATTTAGCAAAGACAAGCCAGTGAGCTTGACATCAGTTGTAGGCAAATTGTTGGCAAGGATACTGAGAGATAGGATCAACCAACATTTGAATAGTCAAGGTCTGACTAGGGAAGTTATGTCTGACAAATATTTTAAGGTTTTTTGAAGAAGTAGTCAAAAGGATAGATAAGGGTAGGGCGGTGGATGTTGTCTATATGGAGTTTAGTAAGGTCTTTGACAAGGTCCTACACGATAGGCTAGTTGGTTTGTGTTGGCTGTTGGCATCAGTTTTGATTTTTAATTATATTGCCAAACTTCAAACATATAGCAATCACTACTTAAGCCATGATGTGGGGGTGCTGGTGTTGGACTGGGGTGGACAAAGTTAAAAATCACACAACACCAGGTTATAGTCCTACAGGTTTATTTGGAAATACTAGCTTTCGGAGCACTGCTTCTTCATCAGATAGCTGTGGAGCAGGATTATAAGAATTTATAGCAAAAGATCTCAGTGTTATGCAACTGAAATGCTTAATTACAGCAATCTAGGTTTGTTCAATCATTGAGATTCTTTGCCATAAATTCTGTGTTTTATGATCCTGATCCACAGCTACCTGATGAAGGAGCAGCACTCCGAAAGCTAGTACGTCCAAATAAACTTGTTGGACTATAACCTGGTGTTGTGTTATTTGAGCCATATAAGAGGTGGCCTTGAGGCATAGTGATAGCATCCTTAACTTTGGGCAAGCAGGTCTAGGGTGAAATCTCACCTGCTGATTTATTGACTTTTTTTAAAAATCCAAACAGACCTCACTTTCTCTTCATATTCTAAATAATGCTTTTTATATGCACCTCCAAAAGGTAAAAAGTCAAATGAGCTGATTGGGATGAAATGGCTTGTACATCTAAGTACATACACAACCTTCTAACAGTTATCAGTATTTTATAATAGATATGGATGAAGTAGAAATATAATTTTAGAAGTTAATGAGTTAATATCAAAAGTAACCTATCATGCAGTAGAGATGCCTGAAACAACGGCAATGTATTCCTGATAATGATAATTACATTTTTCAAGCAAAAACCCAAGACATCTGACACCACTGAACTGAATCTGCTTTTAATAATAGTGTTTGGCAAAACACAACATTCTATTAATAGTCTATGAATAGTTTAGAGTGATGTATTATTTACTGGAGGGCTTGAACCGTAAGCTAATTCCCCTCAGCAACAATTTATAAAAGATAAAAGATGGCTAATGTTGCTCCATTGTTTAAGAAATGTAGCAAAAACAAGCCAGTGAACCTGACATCAGTGGTACGCAAGTTGTTGGCAAGGATACTGAAGGACAGGATCAATCAACATTTGGATAGTCAAGGTCTGATTAGGGATAGACTGCATGGATTTGTGCATGGGAAGTTATGTCTGACAAATATTTTGAAGTTTTTCGAAGAATTAACTAAGAGGATAGATGAGGGTAGGGCAGTGGATGATGTCTATATGGAGTTTAGTAAGATCTTTGACAAGGTCCCACAGGGAGGCTAGTCATGAAGAATAGGTCACATGGGATCCAGAGAGAGCTAGCTAATTGAATTCAAAACAGGCTTGATGGTTGAAGATTGTTTCTTGGACCAGAGGCCTGTGACTTGTGGTGTGCCACAGGGGTCGGTGATGGGACCTTTGTTATTTGTTATTTACATAAATGATCTGAATGTGAACATACAAGGCATGATTAAGTAAATGTGCAAAGTTACAAAATTAGGAGGTATCGTTGACAGCAAGGAAGGTTATCAAAAATCACAGAGGGATCTTGATCAGATGGGGAAGTAGGCTGAGGATTGGCAAATGCAATTCAATGCAGATAAAATGAGGTGTTGCGCTTTGTAAAATCAAACCAAACTCAGATTTATACATTAAATGGTAAGGTCCTGAGGAATGTTATGGAACAGAGGGACCTAGGAGTACAAGTACATAGTTCTTTGAAACTGGCATCACAGGTAGACATGGTGATAAAGAAGGTATTTAGCATGCTGGCCCTCAGTAGTCGAGGCATTGAGTATAGGAGTTGGGACTCTATATTACACTCGTATAAGTTATTGGTGAGGCCGCATTTGGAGTACCGTGTACAATTTTCGTCACCCTGTCATAGGAAAGACATAGTTAAACCGGAAAGTGTGCCAAAAAAGATTTACAAGCATGTTGCCAGGACTAGTAGGCCTGAGATAGAGGGAGAGATTGGCCAGGATAGGACTTTATTCCTTGGATCATAAGAGAATGAGACGTGAGGTGTATAAAATTCTGAAGGGCATAGATAGGATAAATGCATATAATGTTTTTTCCCCAGGGATGGGGAATTGAAAACTATAGGGCATAGGTTTAAGGTGAGAGGGGAAAGATTTAAGAAGGATCTGAGTGGTGTATACATGGAATGGACTGCCAGAGAAAGTGGTGGAGGCAGGTACAATAGCAAAATTTTAAAAACATTTAGATGGGTACATGGATAGGAAGGGTTTAGAGGGATATGGACCAAATGTGGACAACTGGAACCAGCTGAGTGGGCACCATGGTCAGTAAGGACCAATTTGAGCCAAAAGACTTGTTTCCATGTGTATCACTCTATGACTCTATTTGTAAACATGCTCATAGAGTCATAGAGTTGTACAGCATGGAAACAGACCCTTTGGTCCAACACGTCCATGCCGGCCAGATATCCTAAATAAATCCAGTCCCATTTGCCAGCATTTGGCCCCTTTCCTTGAAACCATTCCTATTCATATACCCATCCAGATGCCTTCTAAATATTGTCATTGTACCAGCCTCCACCACTTCCTCCACCACAGCATCCAATGCTCCAGGGAAAATAGCCCCAGCCAATTCAGCCTCTCCCTATAGCTCAAACCCTCCAACCCCGGCAACATCCTTGTAAATCTTTTCTGAACTCTTTCAAGTTTCACAATATCCTTCCTATATCAGAGAGACCAAAATTGTATGCAGTATTCCAAAAGCAGCCTAACCAATCTCTGTACGGCTGCAACATGACCTCCCAACTCGTACTCTCAATGCACTGTCCAATAAAGACAAGCATACTAAATGCCTTTCTCACTATCCTGTCTCTCTGTGACTCCATTTTCAATGAAAGATGAACCTGAACTCCCAAGTCTCTTTGTTCAGCAACATTCCCCAGAACCTTATCATTAAGTGTGTAAGTCCTGCCCTGATATGCCTTTCCAAAATGCAGCACCTCACATTTATTTTAATTAAACTCCATCAGTCACTCCTCAGCCTCTTACTCATCTGATAAAGATCCCATTGTACTCTGAGGTAACCTTCTTCACTCTCCACTACACCTCCAATTTTCGGTGTCATCTGCAAACTTACTAGCCATACCTTCTTTGTTCACATCAAAGTTTTTTTTTATAAATGATATTTATATAAATGCTCATTCCATTTAATAGTGCAAAGTAGAAATGTTATGTTAGGTGTTTTGTGGTATTTTATAAAACTGGGGAAAATTTTAATTTAACCCACTTGGTGGGAATAAGATGAAGTTCGATGCATGGACTGTTTTACAACTTCACTAGATTTGACTTTTTACTGTTGTTGGGAAATGGGTAATATTGACAAAATCATATATTTAAGTTCCATGGATTTAATGTCCTCATGTGTTTAAAGTATTTTTAAGGTTTATACTTTGACATTTGTGCATAACATTGTGTGGTATATTAATACTGCAAAAGGTTATTAGCAAATCTTTTCCATTGGTCAATTAACAGGGCACTTCCAGAATGTTAATACTAAGGGGCTGCATAATGTCTACTTCATATTTACAGCCACGTCTCTCTTTATTGTACTGTACAGGCAGTAACAGTCACGACTTGTTCCCACAGGCTGGGGAAATAAATTGTGCTAAAGTACAAAACCGGTATTCATTGTAGCCCTCAATGAATAACTTAGATTGTAACACTATTCACATTTATCCAATCTTCCATTCCTATCTGTTGGAAAACATAACATCACACTTCTCTGTTTTAAACTTATACACAGTTACTAACAACAACACCTTCATTTGATGCATTGTGAATAAGAAATATTATCTAATTTGTCTAAGTTTGTAAATCTTTCTGCCAAGGTACACTGTCCAATTATTTCTCAATTCTATGTTCCTGCTATTTTACTTGAAACCTAATTTAAAGTGGTTTGATATTTTTCCTCCTGCATTGGCAATAAACAATCTGTGACAATTTAACTATATTTGAGAACTTTACTAGCAATTGATGTACTGTTTAATTTTTTTAGAACATTTGGCAATCTGTTTCAGTGCATGTTAAATTTTTTAACAGCTTATGGGAATGTTTCAATTGTTGCTTGTCTGTGTAGGAACATTGCAATCTATATTCAGATACCAACAGACTATTCTTCCTTTCTGACATAATTTTGTTTTCCCTTTCTGTCAAAGTACAATTCTTACAAAATTTGGGCAAACATTTGTAACTTGAAACTCTATATCATGTTTACAAGTCAGGGTGATGCTAAAATTCTGACTATATCAAAATGGACACCAAAATGAATAGTTCTACTTTCATAAATATATTGCAACATCAGCAGATTTTCCCAGCCCTCAACCAAACAATTTCTAAAATATATTAATTGGTTATTCACACGTTGGTCCTAGTATGAACTTGTTGTGCATGTATTGTTGGGTAGCACAGTGGCTCAGTGGTTAGCACTGCTGCTTCACTGCACCAGGCACCCAGGTTTGATTCCAAACAGTGTGGAGCTTTCCTGTTCTCCCTTTGTCTGCGTGGGGGTTTCCTCCCACAGTCCAAAGATGTGCAGGTTAGGTGGATTGGCCATGCTAAATTGCCCTATAGAGTCCAGGGATGTATAGGCTAGGTAGATTAGCCAGTGTAAATGTGGGATTATGGGATAGGGTGGGTGGTTGAGCCTGGATGGGATGCTCCTCAGAAGGTTATGGGGACGTGATGTGCTAAATGGCCTCCTTCCGCTCTGTATGGATTCTATATTAGCTGTAACATGACAATGTCAATACTTAATAATTCTAAAAATGTTTTGGGATGCCCTGAGATAGTGAAAGCCGCTATATAAATCCAAGCCTTTATTTTACTTTCTAATGGGAATCAGCAGCCAGAAACTCCCATTTCTGCTCAATGTCCCAGGATTTGGGGGCGGGAGAGTCATCACAGGCTATCTTTCAATTCAAGGATGATGTCTGTTCTGCCGTGAGTCTTCATGTCAATGATTAAGCAGATTCTTGTCCCACAGATCTTTGGACACTTGTGGGAGGATGGTCCCTGAGTTAGGAGAATCTAGAGTGCAGGATTTGCTTCCATTTTTTTCCTTCTCTGTTGCCACTCAAGCTCATTGCTAAGACGTTTGGACTCAAGATATGATGGAAAAGTTGTCATCATTTGAGAAAATCAGAGAAATAAGGTGGATGCAGTGGCATAGTGTCAATCTCAATGGCATAGTAATCCAGAGAGCCAGGCTAAGGTTGATGGGTTTGAATTCCACCAAGGCATATGATGGATATGAATTCAATTTTTTTTAAAATCTGGAATTTAAATATGATTTAATGGTGACTATTGTCAATTGCTGTAAAAACACATCTGGCTCAGATGTGAGCTTCAGCAATCTTACCTGGTGACTCAAGACATGTAGCAATTTGCTTGATTCTTAATGGTCCTGGCAGTCACCTTATGTAGCAATTTGCTTGATTCTTAATGGTCCTGGCATTCACCTTATGCCTCTTATGACTCCATGCTTCAAGTGTACAACACAAAAACCTGTTCAGTGTGGTGACTTTAATGAAGTGAAGTGTGGGTTCATAGCTCCTTGAAAGTAGAGTTACAGGTAGATACGATAGTGAAGAAGGCGTTTGGTATGCTTTCCTTTATTGGTCACAGTATTGAGTACAGGAATTGGGAGGTCATTTTGCGGCTGTACAGGACATTGTTAGGATACTTTTGGAATATTGCGTGCTAGTCTGGTCTCCTTCCTATCGTTCAGAAAAGATTTACAAGGATGTTGCCAGGGTTGAAGGATTTCAGCTATAGGGAGAGGTTGAATAGGCTGGGGCTGTTTTCCCTTGAGTGTCGGAGGCTGAGGGGTGACCTTATAGAGGTTTATAAAATCGTGAAGGGCATAGATAGGATAAATAGACAAGGTGTTTTTCCTGGGGTGGGGGAGTCCAGAACTAGAGGACATAGGTTTAGGGTGAGAGGGGAAAGATATAAAAGAGACCTAAGGGGCAACTTTTTCACTCAGAGGGTGGTACGTGTATGGAATGATTTGCCAGAGGAAGTGGTGGAGGCTAGTATGACTGCAACATTTAAAAGGCATCTGGATGGGTACATGAATAGGAAGGGTTTGGAGGGATCTGGGCCGGATGCTGGCAGGTGGGACTAGATTGGATTAGGATATCTGGTCAGCATGGACGAGTTGGATCGAAGAGTCTGTTTCCATGCTGTACATCTCCATGACTCTATGACTCTAAGTCAAAGATATGTGCCTATAGGGTGTATGCCGTGTGGTCAAGGTCACATGACTATAGCAGGTTCAGACAAACATTTTTATTTGCATTTCAATCTACACCTTTTATGGCCTTTGAAACAAAACGCTGGATGCATTATCGTATACACTTTTAGATACCAGATCCAGATGATGCCACTGCAATCAAAGTAAAATTAATTGTAGATGTTTTGGAGTAAATAGTAGCAGCCAGAGAAAAATGGTTTGATGTGGCCTGAAATTGCAAACAATTGTCCATAAGCCCATAAGATATAGGAGAAGAATCAAGCCATTCAGCCCACTGAGTCTGCACTGCCATTCAATCGTGGCTGATATGTTTCTCAAACTCATTCCCCTGTCTTTGCCTGTAACCCTTGATCCGCGTAGTAATTAAAAACCTATCCAACTCTATTTAAATACACTCAATGACTTGGCCTCCACAGCCTTCTGTGGCAATGAGTTACACAGATTCACCACCTTTGGGCTGAAGAAATCCCTCCTCATTTTAGTTCTATCTGGTTGTCCTTTCATTGAGGCTCTGTCTTCAGGTTCTAGTCTCTCCCACTAATGAAATTATCTTCCCCATGTCCATTCTAGCGGCCTCTCAGTTTCCTATATTTCAATCAGATCCTTTCCTCATTCTTCTAACTCAATCAAATACAGACCCAAAGTTTTCAACTGCCCCTCATATGACAAGCCCTTCATCCTCAAGATCATTTTTCTAAACCTCCTCTGGACACCCTCCAACACTAGCATATCTTTCCTTAGATGCAGGACCCACAATATTCTAAATGCAGTCTGACCAGAGCCTTAGCAATACAGAGATGAAAATGTGTTGCTAGAAAAGCGCTGCAGGTCAGGCAGCATCCAAGGAACAGGAGAATCGACGTTTCGGGCATAAGCCCTTCTTCAGGAATGAGGAAAGTGTGCTTATGCCCGAAACGTCGATTCTCTTGTTCCTTGGATGCTGCCTGACCTGCTGCGCTTTTCCAGCAACACATTTTTAGCTCTGATCTCCAGCATCTGCAGTCCTCACTTTCTCCTCCTTAGCAATACACCCCTGTTCTTGTATTCTAGCTCTCTTGAAGTCAGTGTACCAAATGTGCAGAATGATGGACAACACAGACAGAGGAGTTCAAGTCAGCACTTACTATCTGCAATCTGCTGTTCTGCAGACCAAGACAGTGATGAGGTATGAGAAATGACAGTGGTGCTATGAAACAGGCAAATGCAACCTTTCTCAGGCAGTGTCTATGCCCTCACCACCCATCTCCACAAATGACACTGTGCTAGAAAGCAGTCAGGGCCACACTGTCCCAACAACTGCCAAGGAATGAGTATACTGCCATGAACTCACAGGTTTCAGTTCCCATTTGACAGTAGCCATCAATTCAAGTTTCCTAACAAGATAAACATCAACTCTGCTGAAATTACTGCAAGACCCCTTCATAAAAATTGTAGACCAACCTTTTTTCTATAAAAAAAGAATGTCACTATGGATTGATACTGATAGATTTAGGTGTCTCGGTGTCATTTGCAAAGATAAATATCTTGATGAGTTTTAGCACCTTTGTGCTTATACTAGAATGTATGACTTGGGTTATGACAACGGCTATGACAACGGATGAATGGGCACCGCACAACAATCAACAGACAGGAGGGTTCCTTCCCAGTTGGGGAACACTTCAGTGGTCCAGCACATTCAGCCTCAGACCTTCGGGTGACCATCCTCCAAGGTGGACTTTGGGACAGGCAGCAGGGGAAATGGCTGAGCAGAGGCTGATAGCTAAGTTCGGTACCCATAGGGAGGGCCTCAACTGGGACCTTGGGTTCATGTCACATTACAGGTGATCACCATTGCACTACACACACACACAGATATTCCTACACACACTCACATGCACACGGACACAGATACACAAAGACGCGCACACAGACACCCACACACACCCTTATGGACACACAGACTCCCACACATACACCCCCTCACAGACTTAAGACACTCTGCACACACACACACACACACACACACACACACACACACACACACTGTGTGTGGTGAATTTTTTTGGTACAAAGTTACATTGCACTTTGCTCAAAAACCACATAGATTCATGTTGAACTCTGAGCTCAAAAACTGCATGAATTTATGTAAAACTCTGTTATTTCACTTTTTAGATTGGAATCAATCTAAACATCAGGTCATAGACAGAGAACACAGGGGGCTAACACCTTCAACACATTGTCTAGCTATCACCATTGTTAACAGCTAACCTGAGAATGCAACTTTTAAAAAAAATGGTTTTGTGATTTACACATGAAAGAAGTGAAACTATCACTGTATTCTAACAGATGAAAGGCTTAACAGACAATCAATTCTTCAATATATAATTTCAGTTACATCACACTGCAAATTTTTGCTATAAATTCTGTGTTACGATCGAGCCCTCCACAATCACCTGATGAAGGAGCGTTGCTCCGAAAGCTTGTGTGCTTCCAATTAAACCTGTTGGACTATAACCTGGTGTTGTGTGATTTTTAACTAATTATATAGTGCATTTCATGACTCTTAGGACGTCTTGAATTGCTTTTGAGCAATTTTGTTTAAAACATTGTTGAAATGCACCCACTGTTGTAAAGCTGGGAACAACATCAACACAAAAGCAGATAAACATGCACTGAAAATGTATTCAAGTTCATTTGTCATTACAGAGTAAGGATTTGTGCAAGGATGACTCATGTAGTGCTGGCATGCTACAATTGGGAACTGGCACTGTGACTTAGTTTAATTTGTTCCAGTCTAAATAATGGTCTTTATTGTTGCTATTTATAGTCCAGTAACACAAGCCATTTACCTCTAGGTTAAATGAGAAATTAATATTTCCTAATTTAGTTAATCTTTTCAAGAAATCTCTAAACAAGTAGATTTTTTTTACATCATAGTAAATGAATATAAAAATGAACAGCAACTGAGTTATCAACCCATTCCTGTGAGAGAGGTCAATGATTGTTAAAGAGTACAACAATAGCATTAACACCTGAATGGCAGGGGAATTCTTATTTCTCAGTTATGTAGAATCTGAAAGAAGGAGAAAGTGAGGTCTGCAGATGCTGGAGATCAAAGTTGAAACTTTATTGCTGGAACAGCACAGCAGGTCAGGCAGCATCCAGGGAACAGGAGATTCGACATTTCGGGCACAGGCCCTTCTTCAGGAATGAGCAGAGAGTGTTCAGCAGGAGAAGATAAAAGGTAGGGAGGAGGGACTTGGAGGAGGGGCATTGGAAATGTGATAGGTGGAAAGAGGTCAAGGTGAGGGTGATAGGTCGCAGTAGGATGGAGGCGGAGAGGTCAAGAAGAAGACTGCAGGTCAGGAAGGCGGTGCCGGGCTGGAGGGATTCGGCTGAGACAAGGTGGGGGGAGGGGGGATGAAGAAACTGGTGAAGTCCAAGTTCATCCCCTGTGGTTAGAGGGTTCCCAGTCGGAAGATAAGACGCTCCTCCTCCGACCGTCGCGTTCTTTCCAATCCTCCCACTTTCTCCAAACAAAAGGAGTAGCCATGGGCACCCGCATGGGCCCCAGCTATGCCTGCCTCTTCGTAGGGTATGTGGAACAATCCATCTTCCGCAACTACACTGGCCCCACCCCCCATCTTTTCCTTCGCTACATTGATGACTGTATCGGCGCTACCTCGTGCTCCCACGAGGGAGTTGAACAGTTCATCCACTACACTAACACCTTCCACCCCGACCTCAAATTCACCTGGACAGTCTCGGACTCCTCCCTCCCCTTCCTAGACCTTTCTGTTTCTATCTCAGGCGACCGAATCAACACGGACATCTACTACAAACCAACCGACTCCCACAGCTACCTGGACTACACCTCCTCCCATCCTGCCCCCTGTAAAAACGCCATCCCATTCTCCCAATTCCTTCGTCTCCGCCGTATCTGCTCCCAGGAGGACCAGTTCAAAATACGTACAACACAGATGGCCTCCTTCTTCAAGGACCGCAATTTCCCCCCCGACGTGGTCGACGGTGCCCTCCACCGCATCTCCTCCACTTCCCGCTCCTCCGCCCTTGAGCCCCGCCCCTCCAACCGCCACCAGACAGAACCCCACTGGTCCTCACCTACCACCCCACCAATCTCCATGTACAGCGCATCATCTGCCGTCACTTCCGCCACCTCCAAACAGACCCCAGCACCAAGGATATATTTCCCTCCCCTCCCCTATCAGCTTTCCGTAGAGACCACTCCCTCCGCGACTCCCTTGTCAGATCCACACCCCCCACCGACCCAACCTCCACTCCCGGCACCTTCCCTTGCAACCGCAGGAGGTGCAACACTTGCGCCCACACCTCCCCCCTCGCTTGTCTCCAAGGCCCCAAAGGAAACTTCCATATCCGCCACAGATTCACCTGCACCTCCACCCACATCATCTACTGCATCCGCTGCAGCCGGTGTGGCCTCCTCTATATTGGGGAGACAGGCCGCCTACTTGCGAAGCGATTCAGAGAGCACCTCTGGGCCACCCGGACGAACCAACCCAACCACCCTGTAGCACAGCATTTCAACTCCCCCTCCCACTCCACCGAGGATATGCAGGTCATTGGATTCATCCACCGCCAAACCACAACAACGCGACGGTCGGAGGAGGAGCGTCTTATCTTCCAACTGGGAACCCTCCAACCACAGGGGATGAACTTGGACTTCACCAGTTTCTTCATCCCCCCTCCCCCCACCTTGTCTCAGCCGAATCCCTCCAGCCCGGCACCGCCTTCCTGACCTGCAGTCTTCTTCTTGACCTCTCCGCCTCCATCCTACTCCGACCTATCACCCTCACCTTGACCTCTTTCCACCTATCACATTTCCAACGCCCCTCCTCCAAGTCCCTCCTCCCTACCTTTTATCTTCTCCTGCTGAACACTCTCTGCTCATTCCTGAAGAAGGGCCTGTGCCCGAAACGTCGAATCTCCTGTTCCCTGGATGCTGCCTGACCTGCTGTGCTGTTCCAGCAATAAAGAATCTGAAAGAACTAAAGTGTTGAATCCAGGAAATAGCTCAAGTCCGCAGGGCTGAGCTGGTTCTTGAATACATGATTTTGTTGGAATATTGTTATATAAATAATCTGAACTATGTACAAATCAAGCAGCTGGAAAGGAGTTATTTCCAGTCCTGAATAATTAACAAGTATTTAATTCCCGATTCCCAGCTTCAGCATTGGAGTGATCTGACATAAGCTAGAATGTCTGTTACATAAACTGCTTTCATTTAATTAAAAAAATTGAAAATAAATGGAAAGCTGCTGGCTTTTTCTTGTGAAATGTTGAATTGTGAAATACGTTAATTTTCTAATCATGGCTCAATATTGTCTTGAATTCAATAGTTTAACCTAATTAATCGCTCCGTTTAGTTTCCATTTGTTTTCGAATTCTGGCACTTTATCCACATCCTCTATAAAAGCCAATACAAAGCAAATATTTAACAACTTGATTTTTTAAATTTTCAATTACAATTTCACTTGTGATATTAATCCCCCTTAACATTCAGTACTTGGTTCTGTTCTTTTACCTTCTTGATGCAGTCAGGTTTTGCATTGTGGAAAAGGAATACATGCCAGAAATTTACTGCTTGCAGTAAATTAAACAAGACATTGAATAAGGGTTAATTTTTAAAAGTTCAAAAACTGCTGCAGTCAGGCAATTAAAACTGATATGTAACACACAGCACAATGTTATAATGCTAAGGATTTCGAATCTTACATACTGGGGAGTCAGGGTGCTGCTGTGAAAAGTCAGATGTATGCCAGACACAACCATAGATTGATCTTAGGCACCTCTTACTAACCAGTTTCGGAGGGACAGTGAGGAAAGCCTGGAAGGATACTACCTACCCACATTAATCTTAGAGCTGTGGCTTATTTATAGGGATTATCTCTATTGCAGTAGCCTGGTTTTCCAAAATATTGATCTATTGTGTTGCCAATTACATAGAATTTACAGTACAATAAAAAGATCATTTGGCCCAACCGGTTTGTGGCAAAGCATATATTTACAGAATTGATTTTATCTAACCCCTACCTACATATTCTTTTCTCCCTTATGTAGCTACTTAACTTCCTCTTGCAAGCATCTAATGTATTCTTTTTTTGCCATTTTTTTGGTCTACAGAAGTACTGCTCTTCATAGAAAAACCACAGGCTATGTCTGAGCATTTCCTGAAGTGGCTCGTGGTTAAATACAGAGGGATATCAGATTGTAATTGAAAATGAAAAAATGTCAAGTTGTTAAATATTTGTTTTGTATTGGCCTTTATAGAGGACGTGGATAAAGTGCCAGAGTTAGAAAACAAATGAAAACTTAAAGGGAGCGATTAATGCAAGTTTTTAAAAAATTGAAAAAATAATCGACAAAAGATAGATTAATCCCCACCACCCGATGATTGCATCCAGGCTATTAAAGAAATGAGCAAATAAATTGTTGTAGAAGTGTTAGTCATGATACTCCAGAATTGTCATCTGTGGAAAATTATCAAAATCATCCCATTACTGAAAAACATTAGAAAAGATACACTCAGAAATTATATACTTATTATTCTAATATTTGTCATGAGGAAGTTACTCATTCTCATCTATGCCTTTAGCACCACTAGGCTTGACTATCCCGATGCTTTTCTTGCGTGATTTCCATCTTCCACCCTCCATATTGGATAGTCTCTACGCATAGGGGATTTAATCTATCAGCCTTAAAAGGCCCTCCTATTTCACGCTATATAATTTATGTTGATATCCTTACCAGCCTTGGACAATAGCGGTTCCAGAACATTTTGTGCCTTATTTAAGATAGAGTCATCAAGATCTACAACACTGAAAAAGGGCCTTCAGCCCATTGTGTCAATGCCGATCGAAAACAACTATTCTAATCCCACTTTCCAGTGTTTTGCAAGCCTTGTATACTTCCCATCCTTTCACTCACACTATAAGGATTTGTAATACTCCCATCACTAATCTTCACCTTGGTTCTGAAAATATCAGTTACAATGCTGAAAAGGATACTTGGATAATTTTAAAATATTTTCTTTTGATTCCAGTTATTATTATTACTGGACAAGTGAGATTGCAGAATGAAACCTGACTTGATAAATCATATTTTGTTTTCTTTGGTTTTAATGTGGTGGTCTTGCACTGAAATACAAACATGCAATAATAAAACAAGTTTATTACCCGAAAGAAATGACGATAAAATAGTGTTATTTTCATTACTTAAGCAATGAATTGCTGGAGATTGAGTTAAGGTTTCATAATCATTTTATTCCAGTAATGCAGGATGAACTTCATCTTAATTTTTTTTAACTAAAACAAAAACCCTGAAGAATAAAGGAAAATTTGGTATCTTTATACTGTAAGCATCTCATTATCCAAATTCCAATCTTCTTTATATAAACAAAAAACAAACAGGTCATAGTTTAATGTTATTAAAGTCTCCTTCACCCAGACAGGGAGTAATCAATCTTGCCTTGGATGCTGTTGTCTCTTCCCTTATTGATGTTACCACCATTTCTCCTCCTAAGGCCTTCTTAGAGTGTTTTTGTTAACATTATTTTCTGTTTACACAAGCGCCTATAGAATCCCTGCAGACACTAGTCTCTCGGATGCATAAGGTTCATTCAATACAAGGTTCAGCAGTCTGCTTTTACTTTTACTATGGAAATCACCATTTAAGCCATACAATTATAGTTTAAGAATCTATAATTTACTCCAACAATAAAATAAAACATTTTACATATTATACAAGATTAAAGATGTAGAAATGCATAGTAAAGTATAATCACATTAATGCCAGAAGTATGCTATTGTAGCGCTCACACCGGAGAGAAAATTCCCTTATTTTTCAGAACTATAGGGCTTAATTTAATTGTGGCCTTAATTTTCCCATCTTAAGGATCTGACAGCCCTTCACATAACTGAAATTATACTTTCTCAGCTTCAAATCACTCCTTCAGGTTTATAACCAAACATTTCCAATCTGGAACTTCCAAACTAACCTGCTTACATTGAAGTAAACTATTTTTCTCAACAGTTCTAAACCAGCAAATAAAGGCAAAATACAAAAGTGCTGGAAATCTGAAACGAACTCAGAATGCTGGAGAAACTCAGCAAGTCTGACAGCATCTGTGGAGAGAGAAACAGAATTAATGTGTTGAGATTCGATATGACCCAATCTAAAGAAGACTCATACTTACTCAAAATATTAACTCTGTTTCTGACTTCACAAATACTGCCAGACCTACTGAGTTTCAACAGATTTCTCTGTGCTGAGATCTAAACCATCTCCTTTCATCAGCAGCCTTTGCTTCACACATCCAGCTTCAACAAAAACTTCTCCAGAAATGCCAAATGTCAACCTAAGTGGCTTTTTCCAAAGTATGAGTGTTTCCCCTCATCAAAAGAAAAAAAAACCCTTCCAAATTGAAAGCCCAATGAGTAACTGTTTACTTGTTTTTTCCTACTCAGCATACTTTAAAACCCACTCCACCACCCCTAAAGTTTTTCTGCTTCGAAAAAGCATAAATCAAGAGTATAACAAAATACTACCTAATTGCTGTCAGATGCAGATTTGGCACTGAAGAAGCCATCCAGAAGAAAGCAATCTGCTTGACATACGCTTCATATGCCCTGGCAGCAGTGTGTACCATCTACAAGATGCACTGAGACAACTCACCTAGGCTCCCTCAAAGCAACTTTCAAACTCATAGTCATGGAGTCATAGAGATGTGCAGCACAGAAAGTGACCCTTCGGTCCAACCTGTCCATGCCGACCAGATATCCCAGCCCAATCTAGTCCCACCAATCTGGTCTCCTCGTTCAGCAACACTCCCTAGGAACTTACCATAAAGTGTATAAGTCCTGCTAGGATTTGCTTTCCCAAAATGCAGCACCTCACATTTATCTAAATTAAACTCCATCTGCCACTCCTTTTAAATGTTACAATTGTACTCCACCACTTCCTCTGGCAGCTCATTCCACACACGCACCACCCTCTACGTGAAAAATTTGCCCCTTAGATCTCTTTCATATCTTTCCCCTCTCAACCTAAACCTATGTCCTCTAGTTCTGGACTCTCCCATCCCAGGGAAAAGACCTTGTTTATTTATCCTATCCATGCCCCTCATAAATTTATAAACCTCTATAAGGTCACCCGTCAGCCTCCGACGCTCCAGGGAAAACAGCCCTAGCCTTTTCAACCTCTCCCTATAGATCAAATCTCCAACCCTGGTAACATCCTTGTAAATCTTTTCTGAACCCTTTCAAGTTTCACAAAATCGTTCCAATAGGAAGGAGACCAGAACTGCATATAATATTTCAAAAGTGGCCGAACCAATGTCCTGTACAGCCGCAACATGACCTCCCAACTCCTGTACTCAATACTCTGACCAATAAAGGAAAGCATACCAAATGCCTTCTTCACTATCTTATCCACCTGCGATTCTACCTTCAAGGAGCTATGAACCTGCTCTCCATGGTCTCCTCGTTCAGCAACACTCCCTAGGACCTTACCATAAAGTGTATAAGTCCTGCTAGGATTTGCTTTCCCAAAATGCAGCACCTCACATTTATCTAAATTAAACTCCATCTGCCACTCCTCAGCCCTATGGCTCATCTGATCAAGATCCCGTTGTAATCCAAAGTAACTTTCTTCATTGTCCACTACACCTCCAATTTTGGTGTCATCTGCAAACTTACTAACTATACCTCTTGAGCTCACATCCAAATCATTTGTACAAATGACAAAAGGTAGTAGATTCAGCACTGATCCTGGTGACACTCCACTGGTCACAGGCGTCGAATCTGAAAAACAACCCTCCACCACCAACTCTGATCTCTACCTTTGATCCAGTTCTTTATTGAAATGGCTAGTTCTCCCTGTATTCCTTGAGGTCTATCCTTGTAAACCAGTCTCCCATGGGGAAACCTTGTCGGACGCCTTACTGAAGTCCAAATACATCACGTCTAACGCTCTGCCCTCATCAATCCTCTTTGTTACTTCTTTAAAATATTCAATCAAGTTTGTGAGACATGATTTCCCATGAACAAAGCCATGTTGACTATCCTTAATCAGTCCTCGCACTTCCAAATACATGTACATCCTCAGGATTCCCTCCAACAACTTGCCCACAACCAACGTCAGGCTCACGGGTCTATAGTTCCCTGGCTTGTACTTAGCCAAGCTCCAGTCTTCCGTCACCTCATCTGTGACTATCAGTGATACAAATATCTCAACAAGAGGCCCAGCAATCACTTCCCTAGCTTCCCCAGAGATCTAGGGTACACCTGATCAGGTCCGGGGGATTTATCCACCTTTACCCGTTTCAAGACATCCAGCACTTCCTCCTCTGTAATATGGACATTTTTCAAGATGTCACCATCTATTTCCTTATGTTGTATATCTTCCGTGTCCTTTTCCAAAGTAAACACTGATGCAAAATACTCATTTAGTATCTCCCCCATCTCTTGCGG
Organism: Chiloscyllium plagiosum; assembly: GCF_037043375.1. Lineage (NCBI taxonomy): Eukaryota > Metazoa > Chordata > Chondrichthyes > Orectolobiformes > Hemiscylliidae > Chiloscyllium > Chiloscyllium plagiosum. Next base: position 134,332,867 of record NW_028270141.1, read on the forward strand.
CTCCACACAAAGCCCGCCTTGCTGATCTTTGAGGGGCCCTATTCTCTCCCTAGTTACCCTTTTGTCCTTAATGTATTTGCAAGAACTCTTTGGATTCTCCTTAACTCTATTTGCCAAAGCTATCTCATGTCCCCTTTTTGCCCTCCTGATTTCCCTCTTAAGTATACTCATACTGCCTTTATACTCTTCTAAGGATTCACTCGATCTATCCTGTCTATACCTGACATATGCTTCCTTCTTTTTCTTAACCAAACCCTCAATTTCTTTAGTCATCCAGCATTCTCTATATCTATCAGCCTTTCCTTTCATCCTGACAGGAATATACTTTCTCTGGACTCTCGTTATCTCATTTCTGAAGGCTTCCCATTTTCCAGCAGTCCCATTACGTGTGAACATCTGCCCCACAATCAGTTTTTGAAAGTTCTTGCCTAATACCATCAAAATTGGCCTTTCTCCAATTTAGAACTTCAACCTTTAGATCTGGTCTATCTTTTTCCATCACTATTTTAAAATTAATAGAATTATGGTCGCTGGCCCCAAAGTGCTCCTCCACTGACACCTTGGTCACCTGCCCTGCTTTATTTCCCAAGAGTAGGTCAAGTTTTGCACTTTCTCTAGCAGGTACATCCACATACTGAATCAGAACATTTTCTTGTACACACTTAATATATTTCTCTCTATCTAAACCCTTAACATTATGAGAGCCCCAGACTACAGAAAGTTAAAATCCCCTACCATAACCACCCTATTATTCTTACAGATGACTGAAATTTACTTACAAATTTGTTTCTCAATTTCCCTCTGACTATTAGTGGGTCTACAATACAATCCCAATAAGGTGATCATCCCTTTCTTATTTCTCAGTTCCACCCAAATAACTTCCCTGGATGTATTTCTGGGAATATCCTCCCCCAGTACAGCTGTCATGCTATTCCTTATCAAAAACGCCACTCCCACTCTTCTCTTGTCTCCCTTTCTGTCCTTCCTGTAGCATTTATATCCTGAAACATTAAGCTGCCAGTCCTGTCTATCCCTGAGCCATATTTTTTTAATTGCTATGATATCCCAGTCCCATGTTCCTAACCATGCCCTGAGTTCATCTGCCTTCCATGTTAGTCCCCTTGCATTGAAATAAATTTATCAGTCCTACCTTGTTCTCTGCTTTGTCCCTGCCTGTCCTACTGTTTGGTTTTGCTTCTTTTCTCAACTGTACCAGTCTCAGATTGATCTCTTTCCTCACTATCTCCCTGGGTCCCGGAGAGTTTCCTGGGAAACACTTACCCGGGAGTAGCAAGCAGCGAGCTAGAGTCGTAGGTACTCGATCTGACTTTCATGTTAGAAACTGTTGCCATCTGGTTTCTATCCGGTGTGCGGGGAATGAGAAACTGCATATGAGTTATGTGAGATTAGGTAATAATGAGATGTTAATGCATGAATATAGACCTCCCACTGCACTCTACTGAGAATCTGATCTTGCCTTTCAATATTTTGCTCTCAACATCCACATATTTCAATAAAAGGTTATCATAGATTGACAATGGACTGTGTACAGCTGCATGGAAGCCACCACTAAAGTTGAAATGAACAATATCTACAGATTTAGAACCCAGTCAAGCAAAAACTGCCTGCCCCAGAAGTCCAGAATACTGTCAAGAAAAAGTAGCCTGACTCAGAATCCAAGATACTTCAGCAAAGAGAATACCCTGTTTCATCAGGTAGCTGTCTCCGTGAAGGAAATTCAGGAGCTTAAGAATACTTCAGATGAGGTATTAAACCAATTGCCTGGTTCTGCAAAAGGCACCCAAGATAGCAAATGACCTCCAGTGAAGACTTTACAGATCAAAACAGAATCAAGGTTAAAGTGTGCAAGTCACGGACCTGCCAATCTTCCCAGTCTGAAGAGAACAAATTCTGGAAGTATTGGAAACCTCTAGATTCTGCACCAAAGAATGAAAACTGTCTGAACGTGACTGGGGAAAACCTGTACTCATTAGGATCACAATGAATAGACCAGTTATCCTTGGCCTCAGAAAAGTCTTTGTAACAATATGGACTGTACTTATGTAACCTATACCTGATCACGAACATCTAATAAACTACATTTTGTTTAAAACAAGAGCCATTTCTTATTTAATGGCACAATGGTTTTCCTCTTCAGTTTGGATCAAGTAGAGTCGATAGATGCAGTCATAACAGGAGGTTGGTGCCAGCAATTTACCAAACCACATGTTAGTAGTGATTGGCATTTCATGGTCATGGACAGTGAGCTCATCTGCTACTTCTTTTCTGCACCCCATTATTCTTGACTCCCTTGTCATAGAGATGTACAGTACGGAAACAGACCCTTCAGTCCAACTCGGCCACGCCAACCAGATACCCTAAATAAATCTAGTCCCATTTGCCAGCATTTGGCCTATTTGCCTCTAAACACTTGCTATTCTTATACATCCAGATGTCTTTTAAAGGTTGCAATTGTATCAGCTTCTAACACTTCTTCCAGCAGCTTATTCCATATATGCACCACCCTTTGAGTGAAAAGGTTGCCCCTTAGGTCCCTTTTAAATTTTTCCCCTCGCACCCTAACCCTATGCCCTCTTGTTCTGGACTCCCCACACTCAGGGAACAGACCTTATCAATTTACCCTATATATGCCCCTTATGATTTTAAAAACCTCTATAAGGTCACCCCTCAGCCTTGATGCTTCTGGGAAAACAGCCCAAGCCTATTCAGAAAATGATCTGATTCAGTATGTGGATGCACCTACTACAGAAGGTGCAGAACTTGACCTACTCTTGTGAAATAAGGTGGGGCAGATGACTGAGGTGTCGGTGGGGGAGCACTCTGGGGCCAGTGACAATAATTCTCTTAGTTTTAAAATAATGATGGAAAAGGATAGACAGGATCCAAAAGTTGAAGTTCTAAATTGGAGGAAGGTTAATTTTGATGGTATTAGGCAAGTACTTTCAAAAGCTGATTGGGGGCAAAGGTTGGCAGGTAAAGGGACAGCTGGGAAATGGGAAGTATTCAAAAATGAGATAACAAGAGTCCAGAGACAGTATATTCCTGTTAGGGTGAAAGGAAAGGCTGGTAGTTATAGAGAATGCTGGATGACTAGAGAAATTGAGGTTTAGGTTAAGAAAAAGAATGAAGCATATATCAGGTATAGTCAGGAGAGATCAAGAGAATCCTTAGAAAAATATAAAGGCAGTAGGAGTATACTTAACAGGGAAATCAGGAAGGCAAAAGGGGGACATGAGATAGTTTGACAAATAGGATTATGAAGAGTCCAAAGGGTTTTCATAAATACATTAAGGACAAAAAGGTAACTAGGGAGAGAGTAGGCCTCCTCAAAGATCAGCAAGGCAGTCTATGTGAGGAGTAACAAAAGATGGGGAAGATACTAAACAAGTATTTTGCATCAGTGGAAGATATAGAACGTGGAGAAATAAATTATGACATCTTGAAAAATGTCCAAATTACACAGGAGTAGGTGCTGGATGTCTTGAAATGCATAAAAGTGGATAAATCCCCAGGACCCGATAGGTGTATTCTAGAACTCTGGGGAAAGCTAGGGAAGTGATTGCTGGGCTGAAAATGTGTTGCTGGAAAAGCGCAGCAGGTCAGGCAGCATCCAGGGAACAGGAGAATCGACGTTTCGGGCATAAGCCCTTCTTCAGGAAAGGCCTGAAGAAGGGCTTATGCCCGAAATGTCGATTCTCCTGTTCCCTGGATGCTGCCTGACATGCTGCGCTTTTCCAGCAACACATTTTCAGCTCTGATCTCCAGCATCTGCAGACCTCACTTTCTCCTCAAGTGATTGCTGGGCCCTTGCTGCGAAATCTGTATCATCAGTAGTCACAGGTGAGGTGTCAGAGGACTGGTGGTTGGCTAACGTGGTGCCACTACTTAAGAAAGGTGGTAAGGGAAAGCTGGGGAACTATAGACTGGTGAGCCTGACATCGGTGGTGGCAAGTTGTTGGAAGGAATCCTGAAGGGCAGGGTTTACATGCATTTGGAAAGGCAAGGACTGATTAGAGATAGTCAACATGGCTTTGTGCATGGGAGATCATGTTTCACGAACTTGATTGAGTTTTCTGAATAAGTAACAAAGAGGATTGATGAGGACAGAGCAGTTGGTGTGATCTATAAGGACTTCAGTAAGGCATTGAACAATGTTCCCCATGGGAATACTGGTTAGCAAGGTTAGATCTCATGGAATACGGAGGGAACTAGCCAGTTGGATACAGAACTGGCCCGAAGGCATAAGGCAGAGGGTGGTTGTGAAGGATTGCTTTTCAGACTGGAAGCCTGTGATCAGTGGAGTGCCACAGGATCTGTGCTGGGTCCACTACTTTTCGTCATTTATATAAATGATTTGGATGTAAACATGGGAGGTATAGTTAGTAAGTTTGCAGATTACACCAAAATTTGAAGAATAGTGGACTGCGAAGAAGGTTACCTCAGAGTACAACGGGATCTTGATCAGATGGGCCAATGAGCTGAGGAGTGGTAGATATAGTTTAATTTAGATAAATGCGAGGTGTTGCATTTTGGAAAGGCAAATCAGAGCGGGACTAATACATTTAATGGTAAAGTCCGAGGGAGTGTTGCTTAACAAAGAGATCTTGGAGTGCAGGTTCATGGTTCTTGAAAGTAGAGTCACAGGTACATAGGATAGTGAGGAAAGCGTTTGGAATGCTTCTTTTAATGGTCAGAGCATTCAATATGGGAGTTGGGAGATCTTGTCGCAGCTGTATAGGACATTGGTTAGTCCACTTTTGGAATACTGCACGCAATTCTGGTCTCCCTGATAGAGGAAGGATGTTGTGAAACTTGAAAGGGTTCAGAAAAGATTTACAAGGATGTTGCCAGGGTTGGAGGATTTGAGCTATAGGGAGAGGCTGAATAGACTGGGACTGTTTTTCCTGGAGCATCGGAGGCTGAGGGGTGACCTTATAAAAGTTTATAAAATCATGTGGGGCATGGATAGGATAAATAGACAAAGTCTTTTCCCTGGGTTGGGAGAGTCCAGACTAGAGACCATAGGTTTAGGGTGAGTAGGGAAAGATATAAAATTAACCTAAGGGGCAGCTTTTTCATGCAGAGGGTGGTGCGTGTATAGAATGAGCTGCCAGAGAAAGTGGTGGAGGCTGGTACCATTACAGCATTTAACAGACATCTGAATGGGAAGGGTTCAGATGGATACGAGCCAAGTGCTGTCAAATGGGACTAGATTAGGTTAGGTTATCTGGTTGGCATGGACGAGTTGGATCAAAGGGTCTGTTTCCATGCTATACTTCTCTATGACTCCATAACTCTGCCTATTGTTCAAACCCTCCAACCCTGGCAACATCCATGTAACTCTTTTCTGAACTCTTTCAAGTTTTACAACATCCTTCCTCTATCAAGGAGATTAGAATTGCACACAATATTCCAAAAGTAGCCCAACCAATGTCCTGTACAACGCAACATGACCTCCCAACTCCTATACTCAAGGCACTGACCAATAAAAGAAAGCATACCAAATATCTGCTTCGCTATCCTATCCACCTGCAACTCCACTTTAAGGGAACTATGAACCTGCTCTCCAAGATCTCTTTGTTCAACAACACACCCCAGGACCATTACCATTGCCTATTTAAAAATGCATTGAATTCAGTCTGGAAAAAATTTAAAGACCCAACTTCCACTACTTTCTTAAGAATATAATTTCATTTAGTAATGACCATGTGAGGAAATAAGAGTCCTCAACTTGCCTTAAACATGAATCGTCCTAGTCTTAAATACATCCCGTGATTTTAGTCCTCCAGTTATCCACATAACCCCCAGCCACCACTGCACACCTCACCCCGTCAGAAGAAAGTTTGTACTATGTGTTGCTGTTGATCTGCTCCCCTTTCAATTTCCAGACAAAGTGGAACTTGGCTTGGATGACTGTCATGGAACAGGACGTAGGAATGGATCAAACTTGCATCATATATGGCAAAATCAAGAGCACCTTGCAGCTGATGACCATGTTCTTATCGCAATTGAGAGGAAAGTTACTCTTAGTTTAGCTCAACTTTGATATATTTTTCTTAGTTCTTGATGCAGACCTTGAATAATATTCCTGGTACTTTAAGTGATTTAAAAAAAAAGTCAAATGCAACTTGTCCAATAAAACCATTGCATGCATCAAGAAGGAACACATAGCCTCGCAGCATGCATAGTTTATGGTTTGCCTGTGCACTTCTACTTGCTGTTGTCGAAACTCTCGGAGGTAGTGGATGAGAAGAACTGAAAGACTATACTTTGTTTAGGCTTCATGTTGTACAGTCTGACACGAAAGGTTCTGTTGAATCTTGTTATGTCTAGTTGCAAGTCACATTGATTATCGGTCTAAACTCCTCTACATATTTTTCGAAGAAGAAACAAGAGCTCATATCATCCTGCTCCACAAGATGGACCTTGAACTAAAAGATGATCTAGGAGGACTCTGAGGCAACCACATTTTGCAGCTCTTTCCTGACATTGAGCAGTATTGACTGCAACTCCTGCACGCATGCACGCACATACACAGAGAAATTCATAATATTTGCTTCGACCACTTCCACCAGTGTATCACGGAATCAGGAGATTCATGGTGCTCCAATATTTGAAATCCATCTTGAATTCCATGATGTTTTCTGAGGGCCAGTAGTTTTATGTTTGGATTCTATATCTTTCTCTCTGCCAATTTTCAAGTCTCCCAATAAGTCAGTCAGTGGAGGGAAGTGGTCAGAGAAAAATACTGCTGTGATATCAGTGGATCTGTCCATGAGTAGCTGATACACAACCAAAAGGACTGTTTTGAAAGAATAGACACACCACATAAAAGTATGGACCATTTTTCAACTTTACGTGTCATCCTTGCACAGGGACAATGATAAACTCTATAATATGATTCCAATTTTGGATCGTTTGAGGCCAAAGTGAAAACAGTATTTTTTTCATAACTCAGTCCTTAGATGCCAATCATAACTCTTCCCTTCACTGCCTTCATGTCTTAATGTACTGACCTGAATTTGACACATAACACAAGACTAGACTGATCAGAGCAGTATAAATATAGCGACAGGAGAAGGTCACTCAGCCACCTCGGCCTAATCCACCATCTGCCATAGACCAGAGGTGATCTGCACTTCAACTCAACTTACTCACTTTTTCTCTGTATGTCACATTACTCTTGCATCAAAAGAAATTATTGATTTATCTTCAAAATTTCAATCAACCCAGTAAGTCAGCTTTTCTTGGAAGTTAATTTGAGATTTACTCAAACCTTTCCATGAAAAAGTCTTCCCTGAATGCATTTTTAAATGGCTTTGCTCAAATAAGGAAGCGATGGCCGATTAGTTTTATTGCCCAAGACATTCAGCTAATGCTCTAGGGACCCAGGTTTGAATCCCACCGTGGCAGATGCTTGAATTTGAATTCAATTTTTTTAAAATCTGGAATTAAGAATCTACTGATGACCATGAAACCATTGCTGATTGTTGAGGGAAAACCCATCTGGCTCTCTAATGTCCTTCAGAGAAATCTGCCATCTGATCTGGCCTACATGTGACTCCAGACACACAACAATGTGGTTCACTCTGAAATGCCCTCTGAAATGGCCTGACAAGCCACTTAGTTCAAGGGTAGCTAGGAACAGGGAACAAACGCTCGCCAGTAACTCCTACATCCCATGAACAAATGTTTAAAAAAATTAAGATTAGCCCTTCTTGTTCAGAATTCCACAACAGAGGAAATAGTTTTTCTGTATTCACTCTATTGAACCCCTAAATTATTTAAAATACCACAATTTGTTCTCACTAATAAGATCAAGCGTATATTGTCTAAGCTTATGCAACTTTCAAACTCTAGTGGTAGAATGGCTGAAGCACATGTGGAGATGAGCAGGAAATTGATGGAAGGCATCTTTGATAGTGTTATTGTGCTCAGCAATAAACTGCTACTGCTCGGTGACATTCAGTTTGGGTTCCATCAAGGCCACTGAGCTCCTGACCTTATTACAGTCTTGGTTCAAACATGGACAAAAGAGCTGAATTCCACAGCCCTTGACAGCAAGGCTGCAGTTGACTGAGTTTGGCATCAAAGAGTTCTAGCAAAACTGGAATCAATGGGTATAAGGAGGCAAACTCTACTGGTTGGAGTCATACCTGGCACATAGGAAGATGATAGTGGTTGTCAGAAATCAGTTATCTCAGCTCCAGGACATCTCTGCAGGAGTAGTATCCACCTTCTACTGCTTCATTGATGCTGCTCCCTCCATCACAACGTCAGAAATGGGAATGTTCAGTGATTGCGCAGTGTTCAGCCTCATTCATGACTCCTCAGGTACTGAAGCAGTCCAGTTTCAAATGCAAAAATATCTGGACTGAAAAGTAGCACAAAGCAATCGTGTCTCACAAATGCCAAGGAATGACATAGAACATAGAACATAGAACAATACAGCACAGAACAGGCCCTTCGGCCCACGATGTTGTGCCGAACATTTGTCCTAACTTAAGCAACTATCCATGTACCTATCCAATTGCCGCTTGAAGGTCACCAATGATGCTGACTCTGCCACTCCCACAGGCAGCACATTCCATGCCCCCATCACACCATGACCATCTCCAATAGGAGGAGAAAGTGAGGTCTGCAGACGCTGGAGATCAAAGCTGAAACTTTATTGCTGGAACAGCACAGCAGGTCAGGCAGCATCTAGGGAACAGAAGATTCGACGTTTCGGGCACATGCCTGAAGAAGAGCATGTGCCCGAAACGTCGAATCTTCTGTTCCCTAGATGCTGCCTGACCTGCTGTGCTGTTCCAGCAATAAAGTTTCAGCTTTGCATCTCCAATAGGAGACAAACTAACCGCTGTCTCTTGACATTCAATGGTGTGACCATCACTGGAGGTTACTATTGACCAGAAACTCAACTGGACTTATCACATAAACATAGTGGCTATAAGAGCATGACAGAGGCTAGGAATACTCTGACGCATAACTCACCTCCTGACTCTCCAAAGCCTGTCCATCATCTACAAGGCACAAGTCAGGAGTGTGATGGAATACGCCCCACTTGCCTGGATGGCTGCAGCTGCAACAAAACTTAAAAAGCTTGACACCATCCAGGACAAAGCAGCCTTTTTGATTAGCACTACATCCACAAACATTCATTCCTTCCACCAGTGACAATCAGTTACTGCAGTGTGCTCTACCTACAAGATGCATTACAGAATTCACCAAAGATCCTTAGATAGCACTTTTCAAATCTGTAACTACTCACATCTAGAAGGACAAGGGCAGCAGTTACATGGGAACACCACCACCACCTGCAAGTTCGCCTCCAGGCCACCCACCATCCTGACTTGGAAATATATCCCTGTTCCTTCACTGTCACAGAGTCAAAATCCTGGACTTCCCTCTCTAAGGGCATTGTGGGTCTACCTACAGCACACGGATGGCATCAGTTAAAGAAGACAGTCAACCTTCTCAAGGGCAACGAGGGACATGCAATAAATGCTGGCTGAGCCAGTGATGCCCATGTCCCATGAGTGAAAATTTAAAAAAGGTACACAGACACACTGTTGATTGAAAGAGATTTATTGGTTTTACATTGAGCATCTACCTTAGTTTTTACAATTGATGTGATGGAATTGAATGTTCTGACTTCCCATGATAGCTGACCCACAACCAGGTTTTTTTTGTCTGATGTAAACTTTGAGTAATTAAGGGGGAAAAGTTGATTGCCTTCTACCATTTTCAGACACAGGGCATGGAGGGGAATGATTTCCATCTAGCTGCATTCAGTCCTGTTGAGGCAGCGAACACACAAACATTGTGTTGCTTCTTCATTTTAATTATTACAGTATAAAGACTGTGAGCTGCTATGCTGTTGGTTGAATGTTCAGAACTGAATCTCAGTAGGTAATCATAGACAATACAACTGCAGTGAAGGGATTCTGTGTTTCTCTTCCCTGCTTCATCTTTCTTCCCTTCTTCATCTTCATTTCAAGGTAGCCTCCAAATGTATGGTGGCAAGAGTTTAATTTCTCATGATAATGATGATGGGCTTTTGTGCTAATCCTGTGATACAGTGGAATCCTGGACCTTTGTTCTGGTGAGTACTTGAGGGCTGCTCTGAGCAATTACTGCTTTAGTAGGGCAGCACAGTGGCTCAGTGGTTAGCACTGATGCCTCACAGCACCAGGGTCCCCAGCCTCGGGCGACTGTCTGTGTGGAGTTTGCACATTCTCCCTGTGTCTGTGTGGGTTTCCTCCCACAATCCAAAGATGTGCAGGTCAGGTGAATTGGCTGTGCTAAATTGCCCATAGTGTTAGGTGCATTTGTCAGAATGAAATGGATCTGGGTGGGTTACTCTTCAGAGGATCGGTGTGGACTTGTTGGGCCGAAGGGCCTGTTTCCACACTGTAAGGAATCTAATCTACACCAATGATCTTCTTTGTGATGTTTCCATCTAGATATTCCCATAATGGTAACAAGGAACTCATTGCTAATGTTTTCTCTATCCAGAATCTGGAGCAAAGAGAGCCATATGACAAAAGGGTATCCCTTACTGATCTGCCATGATCATAATGAATGGTGCAGTAGACCCAAAGGGTCAAATGGCCTACTCCTGCTCTTTTTTTTATGTGTCCAAGTGACTTTAGGGCATAGTTCACAATCCTTCAACAAATAGAGAATATTGGAAAACTCAGCAGGTCTGGCAGCATCTGTGAAAAGAAACAGAGGCAACATTTTGCATCTGGTAGGATTTCTTCAGAACTTCAGCACTGGGATGTCCCCTAACCACAAGGACTCCAATCGATCAAGAAAGAACTGCATCACGACCTTACAAGGGCTTTTAGGGATGGGAATACATACAGGACTAACCAGCAAAACAGATATCCCATGAAAGAATACAGCAAAAGCATTCTGTGAAGGCCAGAATGTTCCAAAGACTCCTCTGTGAGGAGGAACCAATACTTGTTCAATAAACACACATTTTCCTTCACTTTTGTCCTCTGCTGCTGTTGATTCCAGTACTGACAGAAGCTGCCCTCCTCTCTCACTTTCCTCTCTCTGCTGCTGCTGCGTTTATTCCGACAGGGTTATTCAGACAAGAAGCTGCCCTCCTCTCTCTCACTCTGCTGCTGCTCTGTCGATTCCAGTACCGACAGGGTTACTCAGGCAAGAAGGTGCCTTCCTCTCTCACTCTCTGCTGCTGCTCTGTCGATTCCAGTACCGACAGGGTTACTCAGACCAAGAAGCTGCCTTCCTCTCTCTCACTCTCCCCTCTTGCTGTGTCGATTCCAGTACTGATAGGGTTACTCAGACAAGAAGCTGCCCTCCTCTCTGCTGTGTCGATTCCAGTACTGATAGGGTTACTCAGACAAGAAACTGCCCTCCTCCCTCACTCTCTGCTACTGCTCTCGGCTGAAGACTGTTTGCTGTAAAATGGCGGACGGAGAGCTGAATGTGGACAGTCTGATAGCTCGGCTCCTGGAGGGTGAGTCGAAGAATCAGTTGGAAAACGTCCTTTTGATTTTAAAGTCGTTAATGTTCTCTGGAACAGCCTTAGATAACGTTTGTTTGATTTGTGTGGGATCCGAGTTTTTGCATTTGGAGGGGCGGCTGGAAGAAATATTTATTCCCGAGATTAAAACAAACGCCTTTTTTAAAAAAAAGATTTTCTCGCGCTTTTTTGGATTTGAAATGGTAGTTGTTTTTGAAACGGAAAACCTTTATACAATTTCGTTATTAAATTCAGAAGGATAGGTTTCGTTTTACCTGTGAAGTGCGGCCTGTTCGGGCTCCGGAGCCTCGGTGTTGTGCTGTTGACAGGTTGGGCGGGCGATGAGGGAACAAGGGAACTCGCTTTAACCGGCGAAAATTTCAAATGGTACCCAACCGCCTGCGTCTCGTGAGGCTGGAAATGGAGTTAGATTTTTTTTTAAACTGAAAAAAAATTATAGTATCCAAAGTATTGTATCTAACCCAGTGAGTGTTTTTTTCGAGTAAATGTTGTCTTTTTATAAAACAAGTGCGAACGTTTATTTCCATTTAGGAATTTCTATTCAGATTACAGGCGTGTGCAATCATTTTAAATATTTTGGTTTACAAGTTTGAAGGCTTTCTAATTCTTTTTCAAAAGCTTGTGTTTGAGTTAGTCAGTCCCGGCGCGGTTTCTATTTGCTCCACGTAGTTATCGACTGATGAATGTTTAATTGTCGTATCTGTCTTTTGTGAGGGAAACTTTTTTGCCTTTTGATCCTCCATGTATTCTTGGGGTGTGTCGTTTACTCTCCCATAATATATGGTAAGGAAAGCCGTGGTAGTGGATCTCCTCAATCCATTCCTTACAAGGAGCCTTTCTCTGGCTCTTGCCTGATGTCAACTATCTGAAAATATTTAATGTGTTATACTTGTGGGTGTGTTTTCCCCTCCCAGCAGCAACTGGATTACATTCCCCTTCTTTAGATTTTATTCCAAAGGGAAAAAGGCTGTTCTTTATTTCAGCGTCGTTCCATCTCCAGAACATAACGGACACAGCAAACAAATCCACTTCAGATTGGGGTGTAGTGACCTTTTACTGATGGCTGAAGAAGCCAATCTTTGAGAGGCAAGTTCTGCCACAAGTGCCACATATGTGAGATGTTAAAGGAAGCCACTGTGCATCATTGTCGGCTGTTGTTTTTCGTGTTGGTGGCTGTTGCCAAGCTGCTGTAGCCACTGGTCATCGTGATGGTGCACTCCAGACCACACAATGTCGCCATTTTGCTCACAATTTGATGAAATAACGCAAAACCTTGGCATCCTGAAAATAATTTGCATTTTTTCTTTACTGTTTCTGTGGAAAAAGTGAAATAAATGATCATACTTTTCTTAGGTGTTGAAAAAAATCTAGTAAGACATCACAACGATATTAGTGAATCTATCAGTGTACTACCTGAAGATTCTGAATGTTGATTTATTAAAACCTTGGGTTTCACTGCATTGTGAGCAATGTAAAGGTTAATAGATTATATGATGTAGGTTGGATGCACAATGTAAGGGACTACTTTAATTCTATGTTTACAGCATTTGGGAATAATTGATGAAATGCTATCCTCTTTCTAAAAAGGAAAAGTAATCTTTAGTTCTCAAAGTGACAAGATTGAATGACAACATTCCATTTTTGGTGGTGTATTGTCATTGGGGAATTATAAAATGAAGAGTGGGGACTTCAGATGGCCTGTGAGCATACTAGCAACTATGTGGAGCTCTTGATTGAAAGAATTCTCAAATTGCACAGATACCCAGTTTTCTGGCCTGCTTGAATTTGTAGTCCCTTTGTCTTTGGAGATATTCTGTGACTGTACTTTGTTTTTCAGTCCCAGGATAGGATTTTGTAACAGTATATATATTTTTAAAAACACTGCTGGTATACTTTTCCTTTCTGACTATTTTTTACTCCTTCATGTAAGACATTAATATCATGTTAGAATATAGTTCCTTAGAACCAGATTGCATTCTAATATCTTGCTAAGCATTCTTATTTGTGTGTTTCCAGCAATAGGTAGAAGCTAAATGCTCTTCCCAATTCCAGGATGCTAAGGCCAATTCTGATGTCTTTACAAATGACATTAATAAACTACACTGATTGCAGTCTGAACCTAGGGCCTTCCTAGTACTGTAACTCTGACTCATCTCACTTACTTCACTAACTGAAGTTATGAAAGTGATTAATGCTGTTTTTATAAAATTTGTGATAAATACTTCGTACACTTGGAGTGTGTCATGGCTAGTAGTTTAATGTGATAGTAGTTACCACAAATCATTGTCCATGGCTGAACACAATATTGTCTAGCCATACCAAAATTCTATAGTACTGACATTGTTCCACCAACAAATCAGTTGTGGTGTATGGGTAATGCAAACTGAGAAATATGTTTCTGGAAAGGCCAAAAAGGGAAGCAGCTGCTGTTCAAGACAGATGCTCTGCAGTTTGTTTAAAACCATTCAAAGTAACTAGCTTTAGTGACAAATTCAGTAAAAGGTTTTACTGTAGTTTCTGCCATGTACTTTTGTTTTTAGTGTAAACTTCTGCAGTTATAGTCTTGAACAAAGTGCGCCAATTAGAGTAGAATAACATCAACATTTGTCATACAGTGGTGTGTTTACAATTACAAATGGATAATTATACCCCAAAAGTTGATTTTCTTTTTTTTAAACAAACAGCTTTGTCCACATTCAGCTCATCTTTTGGTCAGTTAACCTGATGGTTGCAATAATGATTTATTGTCTCTGCTGCTGGACCTCATGATTTAAGAAAAAATTTGTTACGTTCCTTTATCAAGCTGTAAAATGGAAGCTGTCAACGGAAGAGTTGTTCTAATATATTGGAACTTAGTCATCTTTTATGTGTAAGATCAATTAGAACACAGAACAGCATAGGAGCTAGCCATTCAGCTCACCATGTCTGTGCCAACCATGATGCCATTCTAAACTAATCCTATTTTCCTGCCTACGGTCCAGATCCCTTTATCCCCGTCTGTTTGTGTATCTGTCTAAATGCCTCTTAAATGTTGCTGTCATACCTGTTTTGCTACATCCCCAGCAATGCGTTCCAAGCACCATTAGATTGCGCTTTTTTGAAGGTTAAATTAAAATAATTTTTTTAAAGGCAAGTTAATGTAGGAAATGGGCCAAAGAGAAGAATTGTATCTCTTGCAAGGAAGCAATTTCTCAGTAAGGAATTGAAGTGTCAGGCTAATTGTGTAGATTTGGGCTAAGTCAATTGGTGAACTTAAAACTGAGAACAAGTGAGTGGCACCAATTGATCCAAGCAGAAACTGGAATGTTGTAGGAGTTAAGAGTGAAAATTCCTTTAACTGGTCGTTATTTATGTACAAGAATGTGCCACCTTGGATTAACTTGACTTAGTCTGGACAATTGATATCTAGTTTTCCATCGTTGACCTAACTTTCCAGTATCCATGAAAGGTTATGCCATTTATGCAGTGATGTGGATATCTTGAACCTATTATTCAAATGCTATGGGGAGGTTTTTAATTAGATTACCTACAGTGTGGAAACAGGCCCTTCGGCCCAACAAGTCCACACCGACCCGCCGAAGCGCAACCCACGCATACCCCTACACTTACCCCTTCACCTAACACTACGGGCAATTTAGCATAGCCAATTCACCTGACCTGCACATCTTTGTGACTGGGAGGAAACCCACGCAGACATGGGAAGAATGTGCAAACTCCACACAGAAAGTCGCCAGGCGGGAATTGAACTCTGGTGCTGTGAGGCAGCAGTGCTAACCACTGTGCCACCGTGCTGCCCATGAGGTGATTCTATTATGCGGCAGATGCTTAATCCGGAGACCCAGGTAATGTTCTGGTAACCTAGGTTCGAATCCTGCCATGGCAGCTGCTAGAATTTGAATTCAATAAAAACCTGAAACCACAGTCAATTGTCAGATAAGCCCACCTGGTTCCCTAATGCCCTTTAGGGAAGAAAACTGTCATTCTTTCCTGGTCTAGCTTAGTTGAGATACCAGAGCCACTGCAATGTTATCTCTTAAATGCTGGGTAATTAAAAATGGGCAATAAATACTAGCTGAACCAGTGACACCACATCCTGTGAATATCTAAGAAAAAAATGTGGCAACTGTCCCTATTTGTAGCAGCTGTGAAAACATAATGACAGTTTATCATAGGACTGGTGATATTTGAGTATTATTGGCAGCATAAATAAGATTTGTTTTCAATATATAGGAGGGTATCATCACTATTTCTTACCCTGATATGCTCTTAGTTGGGTCAAAGGCAGGTAGTGTGCTCATGGGCTTCTGTCAGTTCAATATGTGTCACATTTGTGCACCCATGTCAAAACTGCAGGGCAATACCTGACTCCTCCTTGACAAGATCATCATTCTAATAAAGGATTTGTTTAGGAATCTATTCTGTTTGCATTTCCCATTCTGTTTGCATTTCTAAAATACCATCACAAACCCAAAAAGTAAATATTTTCACATAACTAAAAGGAACCCATGAGAAAGCCACTTACATTCAGGCCCGATATGACACTGACGTCATTGACAGTCAGAACTAAATAACCAGTAAAGTGATTTAATGGGCCTGATTTTGATCAGACGTGGTGCCTGAGCAGCATCACCATTATTCATGGAGAATATAACCAACAATGTCTTGGCAATGAAAATTTAACCTGTACGTTTCAGATCTCCACAGGTTGTTGATTGATTTTTTGCTAGGTTTTGCTGTAAACTTCATGAAAACAACAGCTTATAATTTTCACATTTCAATTTACATATTGTCACTGAGTAAAATTCCTGGAACTCCTCTTAAGCAGCACTGTGTGTGTACCTGTGCCACATGAACTACAGCGGTTGGAGATGGTGGCTCACCATCACCTTATAAGGGCAATTAATCATTTGGCCTATTAAATTTGCAAGAGCTGTACATACTGGCCTCTCCAATGAATTTTCATCCTGAAGATACTTTTTTTTAAAAAGCCGCTATACCCACCACAGAGTTCAGTCAATAAACTTGTTGCAAATGTAGTTTTCAAACGTGTAATAATGGTAATAACAATCTCTCCCAGAAAACAAACAATCTGTGAAGAGTTTCTAAGGGGGTGTGGTCAAATTACCATGCTACTGAACATCTCTTGAAAAGGTGATAAGCCGTGAATGTGATTTCATCACTCGTCTGTACTGAGTTTCACTGATCTCTGGCAGAGAAGAATTAGATGGGTTATGATTATTCAGAGACGCCAAAGGCTCAGGGAGAGTTGAAACATCAGTTATGTTTCCACCTCCCGATTACTACCTACCCTGGCTAGAAACTGAAAGTAGGTTTTGGGATTGGCTGTGATGCCCTCAGTTTCTAGATTAGAGGGGTGTTGGAAAAGCACAGCAGTTCAGGCAGCAACTGAGGAGCAGGAACCAGTGGATAGACTACTCAGTTGGCATTTGGAGGAGTTACCAGAGTATTTCTGGCATCTCTAGGACTAACGCTTCGGGCTAGATAGCACTTTTTTAGAATAGGACATACTGGAAGGAAAGAATTACTCAAGTTCTCCAGCTTCCATGTCCTTCTCCACAGGAAAGAAAAAGTATTTCCTGTGGAGAAGGACATGGAAGCTGGGGAACTTGAGTAATTAAATAGTGATGTCTTGAAAAGAGTTCATACCATAGATAGTGATGGAGGTCTTAAAGTGCAAAAAGGTAGGTAAATCCTCAGCACCTAATCAGGTATTTCCCAGATCTGTGTTGGAAGTGAAGGAAGAAATTGTTGGGCCCCTTGTTGAGGTATTTGTATTGTTAGCGATTTTTGAGAAGATATGTAGCTGAGGTTAATGATAAGTATGTAAGTTAACTCGCTAAGCATGAAGGTTTGTTTTCAGTCGTTTTGTCACCATACTAGGTGACATCATGAGTGAGAGTCTCCGGTGGTTGTATGTCCTACCTCCTGTATTTATAGGTTTTGGTTTCTTAAAGTGGGTGATGTCATTTCTGATTTTTTTTCAAGGGAGGGTAGACAGTATCTAAGTCAATGTGTTTATTGATGGAATTCTGATCAGAACGCAATGCCTCTAAGAATTCTCATGAATGTCTTTGTTTCACCTGTATTAGGATGTGTTGAACACCAACTCGCCACCAAACAACATGACCCACTATCACTAGTCTCTATACATACAAACAAAGAAGTACACCACTTTGACTGGGACAACATACGCTTCCTAGGACAGGTGTAACAAAGATACGCATGAGAATTCTTAGAGGCATGGCATTCTAACCAGAACTCCATCAATAAACATATCGATTTAGATCCTATCTATCTTCCCTTGGGGAAAACAAAAACCAGAAATGGCATCACCCATCTTAAGAAGCCAAGATCTATAAATACAGAGGTGGGACATACCACCAGCGCTTCACCGGAGACTCTCAATGATGATGATATCTAGTATGGCGACGAGCTGTCTGAAAACAAACCTTCAAGCTCAGCAAGTTAACTAACTTACTTGTATCGTGGACAGCCATGGGTGAGGTTCAGAAAGCTGGAGGTTGGCTAATGTGGTGTCATTATTTAGGAAAGGCTGCAAGAAAAAGCCATGAAAGTATAGACTGGTGAGACTTGCGTCTGTGATAGGTAAGTTGTTGGACAGGAATTGTATGTATTTGGAAAGGCAAGGTCTGATTAGGAATAATCCGCATGGCTTTGTGTGTGGGAAATCGTGTTGCACTAACATTGAATTTTGTGAAGACAAAGAAGATTGATGGCAGAACGGGTTTCGCATGGTAGGCTGGTTAGTAAGGTTAGATCACTTGAGACCTGGGAGAGCTAGCCAATTGGATACAAAATTGACTTGAAGATAGGACACGGAGGGTACTGGTAGAGGATTCTTTTTTGGACTGGAGGCCTGTGACCGGTGGTATGCAACAAGGATTAGTGCTGGATCCACTGCTTTTCATCATTTATATAAATGATTTGGATGTGAATATAGGAGGCATGGTTAGTAAGTTTGCAGATGACACCAAAATTGTTGGCGTAGTAGTCAGTGAAGAACGTTATCTAAGCACAACAGGACCTTTTTCAGGTGGACCAATGGGCTGAGAAGTGGCTGATGGAATTCAATTTGGAGAAATGCGAGGTGCTGTATTTTGGTAAGGCAAACCAGGGCAGGTCTTATACAATTAATGGTAGGGCCTGGGCAGTATTGCTGAACAGCGATCGATGGGTGTAGATATGCACTTCCTTAAAAGTGGAGTCGCAGGTGTACAAGATGATGAAGGCATTTGGCACGCTTGCCTGAATTGGTTAGAACATTTGAGTATAGGAGTTGGGGTATCATGTTGCAGCTGCTCAGAACATTGGTGAGTCTACTTTTGGAAGAATGCATAGAATTCTGGTTGACATTCTGTTGAAAGGCTGTTGTTAAACCTGAGAGGTGCACAAAAGATTTACAAGGATATTGCTGTGATTGGAGGGTTTGAATTATAGGGAGAGATAGATGAGGCATTTTTTTCCTGGAGCATCGGAGACTGAGAGGTGACCTTAGAGGTTTATAAAATCATGAGGGCATGATTAAAGTGAATAGCCAAGGTCTTTTTCCCATGGTAGAGATTGTAAAACTAGAGGGCATAGGTTTAAGGTGAGAAGCGGGGAAAGATTTAAAAAGTTTATGGAACGAGCTGCCAGAGGAAGTGGTGGAAGCAAATACAATTACAACGTTTAAAAGGCATCTGGATGAAGAGGAAGGCTTGAGAGGAATATAAGCCAAATGCTGACAAGTAAGACTAGTTCAGATTGGGATAACTGGTCGCTGCAGACAAGTTGGACCAAAGGGTCCATGCTGTATGGGTCTATAAACCATCAAATTGCCCAAACGTATGTTGAAAAATGTAGCAGCAGGATGTTCACTGTGCAGTTTTTTCTTGTTAAAGCAGAGAATATTCAGAGGAGGTTTAACAGCTATTGAAATTCATAAATTATTTTGATATGAGGGAAAAAGTGTATTGAAAGGGGAGATAGTCAGGGGGTCTGTTTATGGAAGAAGGTGCTGGATATGAGACAACATTAGACAGCTTTTTTGTTCTAGAAGCTGGTTCAGGTGTGATTTGTGGAGTAAGTGAGGACTGCAGATGCTGGAGGTCAGAGCTGAAAATGTTTTGCTGGAAAAGCGCAGCAGGTCAGGTAGCATCCTGCTCCTTGAATGCTGTGCTTTTCCAGCAACACATTTTCAGCTCAGGTGTGATTTGTGACTGATAACCTCACTGATCCCTGTTAGATGTATGCTGACCCTTTGATAATCATTTTTTTCTCTTCCAAGTGTTCACTAACTCTTTGTTTTAGTTTCCACTGATAATCCCCACAGTTGATTTTTGAAGAGCTCATGTTTATAGATCTATAGTTAGGGCTTTTGTGGTGCCGTGGTATTGTCCATGGCCCTGGTTCAAGTCCAACATGCTCCAGAGTTGTCTTGTAATATATTTGAACAAGTTGATTAGAAAATATCTAGGTCTGTAGTTTCTTGATTTCTCCCACCTTTGTTTCTTAAATAATGGCATAATGTTTCAGTCTTCCAATCCAAAGACTTTGTTCTGGAATTCTGGACCTTTAGAAAATGTGAGTTGTGCATATGTACTTTCCTGCATCTAAACGTCTTTTATCTTGTTCTGTTACTTTCTTCAACATTTCTCCCTTTGGCTTCTTTGTAGGTTGCACTGCACAGCTGATAGTGTATTTTGTTCTGTTGTCTTGTTTTTGTCACATGCCCTTCTTGGCAAATCTTGCATTGTACGGACCTGTTAACAATGTAACAGTCCTTTGGATTTTCACCTTTCCCTACACGGGTGTTAACTTTTTTTTAGCCTGACGCTGTCACCTCTCACTTGCTAACCATGGTTACGTGACAACAAAAGAATAAACTAAACAGTTTTTTAAAAAAAGGTAAACATCAATATGTTTAGTGCCTTTTGAAGTTTGAACATCCCAAAATGTTTTATCGTCAATTAAATAGCTCTAACGTCAAGGCACTCCTTGTACAGCACAGCAGTGTTAGATTAGATTGTGTCTGTTCTCTGGAGTGAAATGAGAACTTGTAACCTACTGAATTGGTTCAAGACTTGCATTAGGGTTATGCACTGGTTTTATATAATACCAAATCCATACAACATAGAACATTACAGTGCAGTACAGGCCCTTCAGCCCTCTATGTTGTGCTGACCTGTGGAACCAATCTGAAGCCCATCTAACTTACACTATTCCATTCTCGTCTATATGCCTATCCAATAACCATTTAAATGCCGATAATGTTGGCGAGCCTACTACTGTTGCAGGCAGTGCATTCCATGCCTTTCTACTCTGAGTAAAGAAACTACCTCTGACATCTGTCCTATGTCTATCACCACTCAATTTAAAGCTATTTTCCTTCGAGCTAGCCATCACCATCTGAGGAAAAAGGCTGTCACTGTCCAACCTGTCTACCCCTCTGATTATCTTATACGTCTCAATCTCAACCTTCTGACAAAAACAGCTTCAAGTTCCTCAGCCTTTCTTTATAAGACCTTCCCTTCATACCAGGCAACATCCTAGTAAATCTCCTCTGAACCCTTTCCAAAGCTTCTACATCCTTCTTATAGTGCGGTGACCAGAACTGTATGCAATACTCCAAATATGGCCACACCAGAGTTTTTTCAGCTGCAGCATGATTTCATGGTTCCGAAACTCAACTCGATCCCTCTACCAATAAAAGCTAACACACACCGTATGCCTTCTTAACAATCCTATCAACCTGGGTGGCAACTTCCAAGGATCTATGTACCTGGACATCGAGATTTCTCTCTTCATCTACACTACCATTAGTCCAGTACTCTGGATTCTTATTTCTCCTTTCAAAGTGAATCGCCTCTCACCTTTCCGCATTAAACTCCATTTGCCACCTCTCAGCTGTAACCTACAAAATCCTTCATCACTATCCACAACTGTACCGACCTTAGTGTTATCTGCAAATTTACTAACCCATCCTTCTATGCACTTATCTAGGTCATTTATAAAAATGACAAACAACAGTGGAACCAAAACAGACCCTTGCAGTATCCCGCTAGTAATTGAACTCTAGGATGAATATTTCCCATCAGCCACCACCTTCTGTCTTCTTTAAGCTAGCCAAGTTCTGACCCAACAGCTAAATCACCCTCAATCCCATGCCTCCATATTTTGTGCAATAGCCTACCATGGAGAACCTTATCAAATGCCTTGCTGAAATCCATACACCGCGCACAACTAGTTTTCTGTCATCCACCTGTTTGGTCACCTTCCTAAAGAAGGTTTATGAGGCATGACCTATCCTTCACAAAATTGTGTTGACTATCCCTAATCAACTTATTCCTCTCTAGATCGTTATAAATCCTATCTCTTATAACCCTTTCCAACACTTTACCCACAACCAAAGTAAGGCTCAGAGGTCGATAATTTTCAGGGTTGTCTCTACTTCCCATCTAGAACAAGGGAACAACATTTGCCATCTTCCAGTCTTCTGGCAGTATTCCTGTAGACAATGATGGAAGTTCAAAGCCAAAGGATCAGCAATCTCCTCCCTGGCTTCCTAAAGAATCCTCGGATAAATCACATCTGGCCCAGGGAACTTATCTATTTTTGCACTTTCCAGAATTGCTAACACCACCTCCTTATGCACCTCAATCCCATCTAGTCTAGTAGCCTGTATCTCCGTATTCTCCTCGACCATATTGTCTTTTTCTAGTGTAAGTACTGATGAAAAGTATTCATTTAGTGCTTCCTGTATCTCCTCTGACTCCACGCACAACTTCCCATTACTATGCTGTGGTTCTGTTCACCGAGCTGGAAGTTTTTGTTGCAAACGTTTCGTCCCCTGTCTAGGTGACATCCTCAGTGCTTGGGAGCCTCCTCTGAAGCGCTTCTGTGGTGTTTCCTCCGGCATTTATAGTGGCCTGTCCCTGCCGCTTCCGGTTGTCAGTTTCACCTGTCCGCTGGTATATTGGGTCCAGGTCTATGTGTTTGTTGATGGAGTTTGTGGATGAGTGCCATGCTTCTAGGAATTCCCTGGCTGTTCTTTGTTTCGCTTGCCCTATTAATGGTAGTGTTGTCCCAGTCCAATTCATGTTGCTTGTCGTCTGCGTGTCTGGCTACTAGGGATAGCTGGTCGTGTCGTTTCGTGGCTAGTTGATGTTCGTGGATGTGGATCGTTAGCTGTCTTCCTGTTTGTCCTATATAGAAAAAATGGCCAAACTAACACACAACAAAGAGGACACCACAACACATACCTGGATGAAAAACCTCTCCCACAGACAGCTCACAGACACGGAAAGAACAATACTGGCCAAGGGACTCAACTACAACCACAGGGACGCCAAGACAGCAGACTTCCTAGCAGCACTAGAATGCACACTCAGGAACAATGGACTGACAGAAGAGACACAACAAACAGAGAGACAAAGTATCATACCCCTGATAACAAGGAAAAGACAAACACACAACCTCAACACCAAGGAGAGGGAAGCACTAAAATCACTAAGAAACGATAAGAACATAATCATACTACCAGCAGACAAAGGCAGAATGACGGTCATCCTGGACAAAGCAGAGTACATCCAAAAAGCACAACAACTACTTGCAGATACCAACACCTACCAAAAGAGGGAGTTTGACCCCACCCCACAGCTCACCAATAGGATAAACAACACACTGAGGAACCTACAAAAAAACGGACAGATAACCAGGTCGGACCTACAAAGAATGAAACCTGAAAGCAACAACCCCCCAGATTCTATGGACTACCTAAAGTGCACAAACCAGACATTCCACTCAGACCCATAGTATCACTACCAGGGACACCATCACACAAACTGGCTAAAGAACTACAGAAACTGAAACACCTGATCAGCGGATCCAGACACTCTATACAATCAACACAGGAATTCTTGGACATCATCAGAAATATACACATAGACAAGGAAGAAACCATGGTCTAATTCGACGTAACGGCACTGTTCACGTCTATTAACAAAGCCCTAGCCAGAGAAACAATAGCCAACCTGCTGAACAGACATAACAGACAACAGGACGTTGAACCCATCAACAAAGATGGCATACTTAAACTACTGGACTTGTGCCTCACAACACACTTCACATTCAACAACCAGATATACGAACAAATCAACGGAACACCCATGGGCTCACCGATCTCGGGACTCATAGAAGCAGTAATGCAAAGGTTGGAACAAACAGTCTTACCACAAATTCAACCCAAACTCTGGGTCAGATATGTTGATGACACCTTTGTAATCATTAAAAACACGGAAATAGAGAAAACACACTGGATCATCAATTCCACACTCACAGGAATCCGATTCACGAGAGAGGAAGAAAAGGACAACCAACTCCCATTCCTAGACATGAGGGTACAGAGAACACCAAACAGAGAATTCGCCACTAAGGTACACAGGAAAGCCACACACACAGACCAAGTCCTGAACTATGAAAGCAACCACCCCAATACACACACACAAAGTTGCTTCAAGACACTATTCAAAAGGGCCACAACACATTGCAGCACCCCAGAACTGCAAAAAGAGGAAGAGGAACACCTATACAAGGTATTCGCCAAAAACGGATATCCTCGCGATTTCATCAACAGATGCCTAAGGGAAAGACAACAGAACGAGGACATGCCACAACCCAAAGGACTAGCCACACTACCATACATCAAGAACATCTCTGAAATGACAGCCAGACTACTGCGACCACTAGGACTCATAACAGCACACAAACCAACAGCCACACTCAGACAACATCTCACCAGAACGAAGGACCCGATACCCAGCATGAGCAAAACTAATGTAGTGTACAAAATCCCATGCAAGGACTGCACAAAATACTATATAGGACAAACAGGAAGACAGCTAACGATCCGCATCCACGAACATCAACTAGCCACGAAACGACACGACCAGCTATCCCTAGTAGCCACACACGCAGACGACAAGCAACATGAATTTGACTGGGACAACACTACCATTAATAGGGCAAGCGAAACAAAGAACAGCCAGGGAATTCCTAGAAGCATGGCACTCATCCACAAACTCCATCAACAAACACATAGACCTGGACCCAATATACCGGCCACTACAGCGGACAGCTGAAACTGACAACCGGAAGCGGCAGGGACAGGCCACTATAAATGCCGGAGGAAACACCACAGAAGCGCTTCAGAGGAGGCTCCCAAGCACTGAGGATGTCACCTAGACAGGGGACGAAACGTTTGCAACAAAAACTTCCAGCTCGGCGAACAGAACCACAGCAACGAGCACCCGAGCTACAAATCTTCTCTCAAACTTTCCCATTACTATGCTTAATTGGCCCTAATTTTAGTTTAGTCATTCTTTTATTCCTGATATAACCATAGCAAGCCTTAGTGTTTTCCTTGATCCTATCCGCCAATTACTTCTCATCTCTCCTCCTGGCTCTTCTTAGCTCCCTCTTTAGGTCTTTCCTGGCTAACGTGTAACTCTCAAACAGCTTAACTGAGCCATCACATCTCATCCTAATATAATCCTCCTCCTTCCTCTTGCCAAGAGATACAACTTCCTTCGTAAAACATGGCTCCCGCTCGCGACACTTCCTCCCTGCCTGACTGGTACATGCTTATCAAGGAACTACAGTAGTTGGTCTTTGAATAAGCTCTACATTTCAAATGTGCCCATCCCCTGCAGTTTCCGTCCCCATCCAAAGCATCCTAAATCTTGCCTAATTGCATTGTAATTGCCTTTCCTCTTGCCCTGCTGTATGTACCTATCCCTTTCCATCACTAAAGTAAACATAACTATTACCAAAGTGCTCACCTACTTCCAAATCTAATACCTGGCCGGTTTCGTTACCCAGTACCAAATCTAATGTGGCCTCGTCCCTTGGCCTGTCTATATATTGCGTCAGGAAACCCTCCTGCACGCAATGGACAAAAGCTGACCCATCTAAAGTACTTGAACTACAGTATTCCCGGTCAATATTTGGAAAGTTGAAGACCCCATAACAACTAACATGTCACTCTTGCTCCTATCGAGGATCGTCTTTGCTATCCTATCCTCTACATCTCGGGAACTATTTTGAGGCCTATAGAAAACTCCCAACAGGGTAACCTCTCCTTTCCTGTTTCTAATCTCAGAAGCAGAGTTTTTAAACGTCCTTTCTGCAACTGTAATACTGTCCTTGACTAACAGTGCCACATCACCCCCTCTTTTTTTTCATTTTCTCTGGTCTTACTGAAACATCTAAATCCCAGAACCTGCAATAACCATACCTGTCCCTGCTCCACCCATATCTCTGAAATGGCCACAATATTGAAATCCCAGGTGCCAACTCTTGCTGCAGAAATGTTTTGAAGTGTGTTAAGGGAAAGCGAGATAGACATATAAAGAAGAAAGGAATGGAAAACAATAATAATGATAAGAGGGACGTTTAAAACAAAAATGCAAATTGCTGGAGAAACTGATAGGATTGTTAAGGTGTATGGTGTGTTGGTCTTCATGAGCAGGGATTGAGTTTAAGAACCACAAGGTTATGCTGCAGCTCTGTAAAGCCCTGGTTAGACCACACTTGGAATATTCAGTTCAGTTCAGTTCTGGTCGCTTCATTATAGGAAGAATGTGGAAGTTTTAGTGAGGGTGCAGAGGAAATTTACCAGGACGCTGCCTGGACTGGAGGGCATATCTTAGGAAGAAAGGTTGAGGGAGCTAGGGCTTTTTTCATTGAAGCAAATAAGGATGAGAGGTGACTTAATAGAGATGTACAGAAATATAAGCATAAATAGAGTGGATAGCCAGAGACTTTTTCCCGGGCGGAAATGGCTAGCACGAGGGCGGCATAATTGTAAGGTGATTGGAGGAAGGTTTAGGGGAGATGTTAGACGTAGCTTCTTTACACAGAGTGATGAGTGCATGGAATGCATTGCCAGCTGTGGTAGTAGAGCCAGATACATTAGGAAAATTTAAGCAACTCTTGGATCGGCACATGGATGATGGTACTATGAAGGGTATGTAGGTTAGTTTGATCTTGGAGTAGGATAAAAGGTCGGCACAACATCGATGACTAAAGAGTCTGTACTGTTCTATGTAAACTCTGCTGGTCTGCAGCACAGAGTCATACAGCATGGAAACAGACCCTTTGATCTGACCAGTCCACACCGAACATAATCCCAAACTAAATTCGTCTGACCTGTCTGCTCCTGGCCCATATCCCTCCAAACCTTTCCTACTCGTATCCATCCAAATCTCTTTTTAAGCATCATAATTGTACCTATTTGCAGCACTTCCTCAGGAAGTTCAATCTGCCTGCGAACCATCCTCTATATTTTGAAAAAAATTGCTCATGTCTTTAAATCTCTCTCCTCTCACCTTAAAAATGTGTTCCCTAAACTTGAAATTCGCCATCTTGGAGAAAAGACAACTACCATTCACCCTATCTATCCCCCTCATTATTTTATAAATTTCTTTTAAGTCACCTCTCAACCTCCTAAGCTCCAGTGAAAAAAAAATCCCAGCCTGTCCAAACTTTCTTTGCAACTCAAATCTTCCATGCCCAGAAACATCCGAGTAAATTTCTTCTGAACCCTGTCCAGCTTGATAATATCCTTCCTATAACTGGGCGACCAGATCTGGACACAGTATTCCAGAAGAGGCCTAACCAATGTCCTGTACAACCTCAACATAACATCCCAACTCCTATACTCAAGGGACTCTGACTCTGTTTCCTTTCAACATTGCTATGTTTCGGGTAGGGTGATCTTTTGGGGGCGATTTGATTGGAAAGTGAAACAGTGTATGAACTGGGCCAAATAGCCCATTTCTGTGTATATGGCTAGTCATCATAGTATGTTGTTTTATGAATTGCCTTTGGACACTTCATTGTAAGAGGTGCAATGTAAGTACATGTTGTACCTTCCTTTGCTGTCTTTGGATCAAAATCCAATACATTAGTGCAAAAGATAAGACTGAAGCATTTGCAATATTGTTCAGTCAAAAGTATCGAGTGAATGATCTATGTTGGTTTCTTCAACGGCTTTTGTCCGAAACGTCGATTTACCTGCTCCTCGGATGCTGCCTGGCCTGCTGTGCTTTTCCAGCACCACTCTAATGTGGACTCTGATTTCCAGCATCTGCAGTCCTCACATGTACCTCACTAGACTGTTCTAGTACAACTATAACAATGGCATCTACCTGACAATATGGGAAGTTGCTGAAATGTCCTGTGGACACAATGCAGGATAACTCCATCCAGACAAATTACTGCCCCATCTTGATCATCAGAGAAGTGATGGAAGATGTCATCAGTGCTGGTCATCAAACAGTATCTGATTAGTAATAATCTGTGTGCTTATGTTCAGTTTGAGCTCTGCCAGGGGAGCTATTGGCCCAGTGGTATTATCATTGGACTGTTAATACAAAGACCCAGGTAATGTTCTCTGTTTGAATTCCAGATGGTGGAATTTGAGTTCAATAAAAAGAAAGGTCTGAAATTAAGGGTCAAATGATTAAAGTGAACCCTTGTTGATGGTCGGAAAAACTGATCTGATTCACAGTGTCCTTTAGGGAAGGAAACTGCCATCCTGGCTACATGTGACTCCAGGCCTACAGCAATGCAGTTGATTCTTAACTGCCCTCTGAGCAATTAGGAATGGCAATAAATGCTGGCTGAGCCAGTGAATGAATTTTAAAATAAGGGCCACTTAACTCCTCATCACATTACTGCCTTGGTTCAAACATGGACAAAAGGGCTGAATTCCAGAGGTGAGGTGAGAATGGCTGCATTTGATAAAGTGAGGTAAAGAAGTACCAGGAACTGGAGTCAGTGAGTCAAGAGGAAAATTCTCTGCTGGTTGGAATCCTACCTCCAGAGAAAGATAGTTGAGATTGTTGGTTAGTTTTCTCTGATCCTGGCTATCTCTTTGCTTCTAGAAGATTCTGAAGCACAACTATCTTTAGCTGCTTCATCAATAGTCTTCCATCCATCAGAGGGACAGAGGTAAGATGTTCACTGCTGATTGCATAATGTTCAGCACTATTAGCGACAGTTCAGATAGTGAAGCAATCCATGGCCAAATACAACATAACTTAGACAATATCCAAGTTTGGGCTGATAATGAGCAGGCAACATTTTGTCATATAAGTTCCAGTTAATGTTCACTTCCAACAATTTTCACTTGACATTCAGAGGCATTACCATCATTGAATTCCCTCACTATGAACATCCTGGGGGTTGTAATTGCAGAACTGAACTGGACTAGCCATGTAAATATATAGGCTACAAGAGCAGGTCAGAAGATCACAATTGTACAGCAAGTGACTCTCATCTTGACTCCTCAAAAACCTGACCTCTCTCTACAGATGTGATGGAATGCTACACATTTGCCTGTTGAACAGCTCCAACAGTTTTCAAAGCTTAGAATGTCCAGGATGAGGTAGCCTACTTGATTGGCACTATGTTCACTCACTGTTCCAATGAAGTGTACATCCACAAAAATGCATTGCAAAAGTTCACAAAGGTTCCTTGGATAGCCCTTCCCAAATCCATAAGTACTACCATCAGGAACAGCATGAAAGGCAAGCACATGGCAGCACCCCCACCAGCATGTTCCTCTCCAAACCACTTAGCGTTCTGACTTGGAAATGTATTGCCATTCATTGTGTCACAGGGTCCATATCCTAAAATCTCCTCCCAAATGGCATTGTGAATGTACCTACACAAAATGGACTGGCGATTTGAAAAGTAGCTAATTACCACCACCTCAGGCAACTAGGGGTGGTCAGATGAAAATGTTACATTCCCATCATTGTGCTTTACAGCTATCTTGGGAGCAACAGTGGTTTTGTTGTAATATGTTAATGGTTGATTGCATTCAGATACCTCTTCATGCAATTAGGCTCTTTGGCTATCAGCAGTTGAGGCATTTTGTTGAAAGGCTAAATTAATCCTGGTATCTACTGATAGTTACTAATCTGTCTAGGCTGAAATTGTGGTTTACATAGAGTGAGTAATTAAACTTTGGTTTACTGAAGAAATCTCTTTCTCAGAGTATAAAGTAGCTCCTCATTAAATTCTCCTGGCAAATTGCTAGGTGACTGAAATAGATTTGGGAACTTTAATTAGTAAAAGATGAGCGAGGAAGAAAACAATCTAATTAGTGCCACAGTGTTTGTCTACACAGTTACTATTGTTTATTTGCTCTTTGTGCAATGTTGTTGAAGGTTCAGGGATTTGAACATCTGTTGTCATATGGAGTCAATTAATTTGCCCACTTTATGCTTTGGAGAAAATAGCAAAAATAAACATGTGACTAATGTGGCATACAGATCAGGAAAATAAAGATGGGGGGGTGATGTAAAATAGATTTTAAGGAAAAAAGGTGATGGAATGAGATGTAATGAAGGGAAATAAACTGAAGATTGTCAGGGGCATTTCTGCAGAAAAGTGAATTAAATTAGAATGTAATCTACAAGAGTCAGGATTTTATGTAATGAAACAAGTACTATATTTGATTTATTGAGTCACTTTGGCATAGTTTTAAATGTTTACTTTGGAAGTTACATTCCCCAAATGCCAATTTTTTATTTTCTCAACATGAAACTTTGACCCTACTGGTGTATGTAATTCTTTTGATTGAAGACATTAGTTCAGGATAATTTGTGCCCTTATTTCTTTGAATATTAGTATCTTGATTTTCTTAATTTTATTTTAGTATCAGTTTTCAATGCATGTGTATTGTTAGATTACACAGGCTTTCATGTTATTTGCACTTTTTTTAAAAAAGTGGCCTTTGAACTCTGATCAATAGGAAATGATTCTTGAATTAGCACGAGCTCTTTTTCTCCTTTTTTGGAAGAACTCTTAATCATGAACTTTTTTTCCTGTTTCAAATTATTCCATTACATGGACCTGCCCTGTTCCTTTCAATGTGAAAAACTTTGGCACTTGAAAAGCACAGCCCATCAGCATCTGAGGAGCATGAGAGTCAGCGTTTCAAGCATAAACGTCAATTCTCCTGCTCCTTTAATGCTGCCTGATCGGCTGTGCTTTTCCAGCATCACACCTTTTGACTCTGTTCTCTCGCATTTGCAGTCCTCATTTTCTCCTCTTCCTATCAGTGTCTAGATATCTTAAGAAAGGCGGAGTAGAAAAATGATGTGTGGTGCCTATCTTTTGCTCATGCGTTCCTTTTTTTTTGGTTTTCAAACTTTTGTGTGGGAAACCACCTGCAAATATGGAAATAGTAGCAAGGCTGACAGACTGTCAGCAGTCCATGTGTTTTCTAACTTTAAACTGCTGCCCAAAGAAAAGCAGTACAACCATGGTGATATTCTGTTTTTGTGTATGTTCATAAGCCAGCATGAGTGAGTTTATGATCTATCACTGTGAAGATTCTTTAAGTTTTGGGATGGTTGAAATGTGTCCCTGTGTGTTAATGTGCAATACTTGTGCATCAGTCTAATCGCTGCTGATCTCTCACCATTGAGTCAGTTAGCTGTGGGTATCTGTTAATGAGGCAAGTTAATTCAGTGATTCTTTTTATTGTACTGAAAGTAAGTCTGCACCTATAAAAGCCTTCCCTCAGCACCTTTACTAAATTTGTGAACTCTTCTCTTTCTGATTTGGCATTTTGGCAGATCAATATGCTATATCATAAGGCTATTCATTAACTAAGCTTCAATTGGCTACATATTTATGGACTTTTTAATGCATTGCACTTGTAAAGTGTATACATCATCAATTATTTCAGCTGATTAAAGTTGTTTAATCAGCATATTTCTTCCTAAAAATTGTCATGGTGTAGAGTGCTGGTGTTAGACTGAGGTGGACAAGGTTAGATGTCAAATTGTACCAGGTTAGTCCAACAAGTTTATTCGAAATCACAAACTTTTGGAGCGATGCTCCTTTGTCAGATGAAGTGAAGGGAAGCACACACACAGAACTGATAGACAGAGCGATCAAAAGATAGCACAAATGGTGCATGTTGAGTGTCAACAGGCTGAATAACAAGTCTCTGCAGTTGATCAAAAGTGTCAGATGGTATGAGTAAAGTGTCAGCAGCTAAATAGAAGTGAAGGGATGACCTGTGTCCAAATAACCGAAGCAGAGAATAATTACGAAAAAATAAAAATGACTGCTCGAAACAAACCAAATGGCTGGAATAATATGGTAGGTATAAAAGTCGCATGCTGAGGATCAAACCGAAGTAACAAGTATTTCAAAACTGTACGAACTAATGAAGGTAGAGAGATGACAAGTTGTCAAGGTGATTGTGTCAAAACAGAACAGTAAAAAAGATTTTACAGATAGAAATGGTCTACTGCTCTCTTAGTGGAGAGACAAACAGGACAAGTAGCACACACAGTCACCTATGTTTTGAAAACAAAACAATAAATGTTCTGTTGGAAGCATAAGGACTGAAGCTACATCACACCTGTGTTTGGTGTGGTTTTACACCAGGGTCTGTTCTGACATGGTGATCTAAAATTTTTAATTTTTAAAAGAATTATATAGCAACAAACAGCTGTCACAAACTAAAGGTAAAATCTTTGTAATCCCAGAGGACCATTGGGCTACTGATTTGCAATGTAGTGTGTCACAATGTAGGATAATATTCATTGCATACAAATGCTTTTAAGATCTTAAAGTCAGCACAAATTCTTAATATCCATTGAGTCAGCATGTTGGTTTAGCAAATAATTACAACAGATAAAATGGCTATTGATAACTTTATTTTTGCTTGTTTTCATTTCAATTTGAGCAGCAGCTGAGGTGTTGTAGATTGATTGTGATTAGGTAACAATTACACATCATTGTGATAAGTAGGGTAGTGGAAGATTAATTTAATGGACCTTGTTTTTTCCATGAGCAATTCCTTTCCTTCAATGGGATCTGACCTCTCACCAGAATTTTGGACAATAAACACCATACATGCAGATCTCCCAAACATCTAAACTGTCTGTTTAATGTAAAGTGATTGTTGTGCAGGGGAACAATGGTTCTGAAGGAACAGTGCAATAAATTAATATTAATTATACATGGTTCCTGAAGAATATCAGTCATTACAAAAGCACAACAGCTTGCATGTACATGGTACTGTTAATGAAGGAAAGGTTTCTGTACTGCTGACATTTTTAAGAAAAGGCTGTTTTTGTTTTAAATGCCATGGAACCCAGTAATACCTATCTAAAATACTAGATCAAGCTGATAGTGCCTTGTTTATTTCTCGTCATTTTGACAAAAACTGCATGAAATTATGAAGTTGTTTTCTTGAACCCATAACCAATTGACTAGGTGGAAAGATTGATCTCTCTCAGGTGCGGTTGTAATGATAACTGACCACAGCAAACCATCTTATACAGTCATTGAGGCATACAGCATGGAAACAGGCCCATCGGCCCAACTTGTCCATGCAGACCAGGTTTTCTAACAGCACTGGTCCTATTTGCCTGAGTTGACCCATGTTCTTCTAAACCTTTTCCTATGCACATATCTGTCCAAATGTCTTTTAAATGTTGTAACTGTACCCTTCTTGCCCATCTTTAGTTTTTTAACCTGGCTTAAAATATAATTGTGAAGAATTTGGCAACATGGGAGGAGATTTTCCAGGATATTAGTAGGAAAAAAGGACTTTGAAAATGTTTGGAGTTATTACTGAAGCAGAAAAGTTTAAGAAGTGATCTAGTGGAGACTTACAAAATAAGCAATTGACCAAGTAGATAGGGAAAAAGTAAATTCCTCCGATGAATATGTCGATAAGCCTCCCACAATTTCCAAACCCATGACCTCCACAACATACAAGGATAAAAACAGCAGACCAGTAGGAGCACCACTACCTGGAAACTCCCCTCCAAATTATGCACTTCTGATTTTGAATAATATTAGATTAGATTACTTGCAGTGTGGAAACAGGCCCTTCGGCCCAACAAGTCCACACCGACCCGTCGAAGCACAACCCACCCAGACCCATTCCCCTACATTTACCCCTGCACGTAACACTACGGGCAATTTAGCATGGCCAATTCACCTAACGTGCACATTTTTTGGACTGTGGGAAGAAACCGGAGCATCCGGAGGAAATCCACCCAGAGATTGTGCAACCTCCACAGTCAGTCGCCTGAGGCGAGAATTGAACCCGCGTCTCTGGCACTGTGAGGCAGCAGTGCTAACCACTGTGCCACCCATATTGTTGTGCCGTTACTGTCATTTTCTCAAAATTCTGGAAATCGCTTCTTAACAGCACTGTTAGTGCACCTAGTTAGTCCACTAAAAAGTGGCTCATCATTTTAAAATCAATTCAAGTAAGAAACATGCTGGTGAGTGATGTCAAATTCCCCCGAAAGGAAACGTTTGCAGGAAACCACGTTGAAAAGGAGATTGCACTAGCACTGAACATGACCTCTTCTGCACTATAATAATTGTATCACTGGGTAATTGGTGTACTAAGAGTAATTTTGCCAAATTATTATTTGGAGGTGATAAGCAGATTCTGTAGCCTATTCATTTTTCTAGAGAGGCAGATGTTCACTTTTCTTCGAAGTCATTTTAACATTAGGTGAATTGCATTTGGACAAATTTAAACCCAAGTTCTGCTCAGTAAAAGTCCAAACACCAACTCCTGACAATTCTCACTCCAGACAGAAGAATAGTTGATGTTGGAAGTGGAAATCTACTTGCAAAGTTTGAAGCATGTTTGTTTGAGATGAGAATTTTCTGTGCCTTTAATTACCTTGATTGAGTCAAATTGTGGCGTTGGAAAAGTACAGCAGGTCAGACAGCATCCGAGGAGCAGGAGAATCAACATTTCAGGCATAAGTCCTTCCATCATTAGTTTGTAAAGACAGAAAACTGCTCGTTCCATCCCCCTCCGTCCACGCATCAATGAATTTAATACATGGCGTGACGTCGAACAATTCTTCCGTCGCCTCCGCCTCCGAGCTTACTTTCGCAATCAGGACTCCCGCCCACCTTCCGAGGACCCGTTTGCCCACCTCCAACACACTGCATTCACCTGGACACCCCACGCTGGCCTATTACCTGCCCTCGACCTCTTCATTTCCAACTGCCGCCGGGACATTAACCGCCTCAACCTGTCTACCTCCCTCCCCACTCCAACCTCTCACCCTCACAACGCGCAGCCCTCCAATCCCTCTGCTCCAATCCCAACCTCACCATCAAGCCAGCGGATAAAGGGGGCGCAGTGGTAGTCTGGCGCACTGACCTCTACACCGCTGAAGCCAAACGTCAACTCAAGGACACCTCTTCCTACTGCCCCCTCGACCATGACCCCACCCCCCCCCGTCACCAAACCATCATCTCCCAGACCATCCAGAACCTCATCACCTCAGGAGATCTCCCACCCACAGCTTCCAACCTCATAGTCCGGGAACCCCGCACTGCCCGGTTCTACCTCCTTTACAAGATCCACAAGCCTAACCACCCTGGCCGTCCCATTGTCTCAGCATGCTCCTGCCCCACTGAACTTATCTCTACCTACCTCAACACTGTCCTATCCCACCTAGTCCAGGAACTCCCCACATACATTCGAGACACCACCCACGCCCTCCATCTCCTCCAAGACTTCAGTTTCCCCGGCCCCCAACGCCTCATCTTCACCATGGATATCCAATCCCTCTACACCTCCATCCGCCATGACCAGAGCCTCCAAGCCCTCCGTTTTTTCCTCTCCAGACGTCCCCAACAGTACCCTTCCACCGACACACTCATTCGTTTGGCTGAACTGGTCCTCACCCTTAACAATTTCTCCTTTGAATCCTCCCACTTCCTCCAGACCAAAGGGGTAGCCATGGGCACACGTATGGGCCCCAGCTATGCCTGTCTCTTTGTTGGCTACGTAGAGCAGTTGATCTTCCGTAATTACACCGGCACCACTCCCCACCTCTTCCTCCGCTACATTGATGACTGCATTGGCGCCACCTCGTGCTCCCGCGAGGAGGTTGAGCAATTCATCAACTTCACCAACACATTCCATCCTGACCTTAAATTTACCTGGACCATCTCTGACACCTCCCTCCCCTTCCTGGACCTCTCCATCTCCATTAATGACGACCGACTTGACACTGACATTTTTTACAAACCCACCGACTCCCACAGCTACCTGGATTACACCTCTTCCCACCCTACCTCTTGCAAAAATGCCATCCTGTATTCCCAATTCCTCTGCCTCCCCCGGATCTGCTCCCAGGAGGACCAGTTCCACCAGAGAACACACCAGATGGCCTCCTCCTTTAGAGACCGCAATTTCTCTTCCCACGTGGTCAAGATGCCCTCCAACGCATCTCGTCTACATCCCGCACCTCCGCCCTCAGACCCCACCCCTCCGACCATAACAAGGACAGAACGCCCCTGGTGCTCACCTTCCACCTTACCAACCTTCACATAAACCAAATCATCCGCCGACATTTCCGCCACCTCCAAACAGACCCCACCACCAGGAATATATTTCCCTCCCCACCCCTTTCCGCCTTCCGCAAAGACCGTTCCCTCCGTGACTACCTGGTCAGGTCCACGCCCCTCTACAACCCACCCTCCCATCCTGGCACTTATCCCTGCTACCGCAGGAACTGTAAAACCTGTGCCCACACCTCCTCCCTCACCTCTATCCAAGGCCCTAAAGGAGCCTTCCACATCCATCAAAGTTTTACTTCCACATCCACTAATATCATTTATTGTATCCGTTGCTCCCAATGCGGTCTCCTCTACATTGGGGAGATTGGGCGCCTCCGAGCAGAGCGCTTTCGGGAACACCTCCGAGACACCCGCACCAATCAACCAAACCGCCCCGTGGCCCAACATTTCAACTCCCCCTCCCACTCTGCCGAGGACATGGAGGTCCTGGGCCTCCTTCACCGCCGCTCCCTCACCACCAGACGCCTGGAGGAAGGACGCCTCATCTTCAACCCCAGGGCATCAATGTGGGCTTCAACAGTTTCCTCATTTCCCTTTTCCCCACCTCACCCTAGTTCTAAACTTGCAGCTCAGCACCGGCCCCATGACTTGTCCGGACTTGTCCTACCTGCCTATCTCCTTTTCCACCTATCCACTCCACCCTCTCCTCCCTAACCTATCACCTTCATCCCCTCCCCCACTCACCCATTGTACTCTATGTTACTTTCTCCCCACCCCCACCCTCCTCTAGCTTATCTCTCCACGCTTCAGACTCACTGCCTTTATTCCTGATGAAGGGCTTTTGCCCGAAATGTCGATTTCGAAGCTCCTTGGATGCTGCCTGAACTGCTGTGCTCTTCCAGCACCACTAATCCAGAATCTGGTTTCCAGCATCTGCAGTCATTGTTTTTACCACAGAGTTGAATGATCAACCCGATCGCACTGAATGTCGGAGTAGGCTCAAAGGGCCCATTTCTGCTTGTTTGCTTATGTAGCTAGTGCTCATTGATCAAGAGCACATATCATCTTAAGGCTAGAAGGAAAATCAAAATATTTGAGAAGATAATCCTAACATTCAATTATCATTACTGCAACATAAGTGATAGTATAGAAGTGAAATTTTAAATGAGCAACCAACCTAGAATGTCTCTGTCAAAGGGCAAAGCTAACATTCAATACATCTAGAAATGAAAAGGAGATAGTATTTGGCAATCTCCAATTCATCAGTTATGAATTCAATCCATTTACAAAAGCATGCCAAGATTTAGGTACTTGTATTTCATCTAAGCCTGCATCACAAAAATACACTTGTAGAATTATCCCCAATCCTACTGGGTTTATCCTCTTCCCAGTGCATATCTCTTTTCTCACGATGGGAAGAACTGCAAATTCTTATGACTGTGATATCTGCAAGTATTTGAAATATAACTTTGAAGTGGGGTGAGCAGAATGTTAAGGAAGGATTTTAAATACCATTAATCCATGGAATAAAGGGGAACACTATCAGAAATATTTGCAATTATATAATACCTCACCCTTTTTACTAAAGAACAGTATCAATGAAGAAATAATAATGCCTTCGGGTACACACAATCATTAATGCACAATGTACCAGCACCTCACGCCCTAGCCACTGGTCTTTTGAATACAGCATCTTGCAACTAACACCCCAGTGAGTTTCATGAAGTTGTTGAAATGACACATTAAACTTGCTACAGAAAAGCAATCTAATGATCAACATATCATGTTGCTTGAAAGGCTACTTGCTAATTCTAAACTTTCCAATCAGCATCTGAACAAGTCTAATGTGGATTCTCAATCTTTCACATTGGAACTGTTTCAGATTTTAAACAAATTTTAAAAATTATAACCTAACTTTAAAAAAAGTGACATCAAGCCAAACGGATATTAAAGTTGTTAACACATTACCATAATAGGTTAGCACATTAACTATTTAATTACAGTTATCTATTCATCCAAGATTGCAGTTAATTTTTGGATTAGCGACGAAACCCAGGATACTATATTTCTATATAGTCATGGTATTACTAAGGAACAAGGTAAAAACAATGACTGCAGATGCTGGAAACCAGATTCTGGATTGGTGGAGGGCGTGGGTGGTCTCGAACGTATGTGGGGAGTTCCTGGACTAGGGGGGAATAGGACAGTGTCGAGGTAGGTAGAGATAAGTTCAGTGGGGCAGGAGCATGCTGAGACAATGGGTCGGCCAGGGTGGTCAGGCTTGTGGATCTTGGGAAGGAGGTAGAACCGGGCAGTGCGGGGTTCCCGGACTATGAGGTTGGAAGCTGTGGGTGGGAGATCTCCTGAGGTGATGAGGTTCTGTATGGTCTGGGAGATGATGGTTTGGTGATGGGGGGGGTGGGGTCATGGTCGAGAGGGCAGTAGGAAGAGGTGTCCTCGAGTTGACGTTTGGCTTCAGCGGTGTAGAGGTCAGTGTGCCAGACTACCACTGCGCCCCCTTTATCCGCTGGCTTGATGGTGAGGTTGGGATTGGAGCAGAGGGATTGGAGGGCTGCGCGTTGTGAGGGTGAGAGGTTGGAGTGGGGGAGGGAGGTAGACAGGTTGAGGCGGTTAATGTCCCGGCGGCAGTTGGAAATGAAGAGGTCGAGGGCAGGTAATAGGCCAGCGCGGGGTGTCCAGGTGAATGCAGTGTGTTGGAGGTGGGCAAAGGGGTCCTCGGAAGGTGGGCGGGAGTCCTGATTGCGAAAGTAAGCTTGGAGGCGGAGGCAACGGAAGAATTGTTCGACGTCACGGCATGTATTAAATTCATTGATGTATGGACGGAGGGGGATGAAGGTAAGTCCTTTGCTGAGGACTGATCGTTCATCCTCAGTGAGGGGAAGGTCTGGAGAGATGGTGAAAACTCGACAGGGCTGGGAGCTGGGATCTGGTGTGGGTGTAGAGCTGGGAGTGGCGGCGGAACCTGTAACTGGAGTGGGTGTGATGGTGGGGGGAATGGGGGTGGAGTCATGAGCAGGGGTTGTGTTCCCCTTGGGGTTCTGGGGGGTGGGGATAGTGACAGTGGGGTCTATGGGGGGCATGTCAGCAGAATGCAGGTGAGTGCCGCTCGTGGGGGCGGATGTGGTGGTGAGCACGGCAGTACTCTGTACCCTGTTCCTGCTTTCTCCTTGTGTTCTGTGATTCCTTTAGTCCAAACAACTATAGTTACATTTTTTTTGGAAGTGTTCAGTACTTTTGCATCATTTTCCTGTAGTAGAGAATTCCACATGCTCCCCATACTCTGGGTGAAGAAATTTTCTTCACTTCTGTCCTAAAAGGCCTACACTTTATCCTGAGAATGTGACTTCTGGTTCTGGACTCCCTGGTCATCAAGAACACCTTTCCTGCATTAGTTAGAATTTTATAAGTTTATTTGACTTCTACCCCCACCCAAACTCCAGTGGACAGCCCTAACCAATCCAGTCCCTTCCTGGATGTCACTTACGCCATCCCAGGAATCAGTCTGGCAAACCTGTTTTGCATTCCCTTTAATAACCCCAGAAAATCCTTCATTAGATATGTCGGCCAAAACTGTGCACTCTACTGCAGATGTGGTTCTATTAATATCCTGTGCAATTGCAGCAATATGTTCCTGTATTTGAATTTTGTTGGTATGGACACCAACATATCATTTGCTGTCTTCACCGCCTGCTTTACTTAAATGCTTAGTTTCAGCAATGGTGTGCAAGGACATTCAGGTCACATTGCACCTCCCCCTTTCTCAATCCGTTGCCTTGGAGAAATTTATCTGCCTGCCTGTTTTTTGCGACCAAAGTGTATAACCTCCCATTCATCCACGTTGTACTACGTTCCTTAATATACCACATTACTTAATTTGTCCAAATCACATTGAAGCTTTTCTGCATCCTTCTCTCAGCATATTCCCTTCACCCACCCAAATCAAGCTTTGTGTCACCTGTAGACTTGGAGATGTCGCAAAGTTTCTTCATCTCAATCATTTAATATTTTACTATATATAATAATTAATGAGTAGCTGGGATCCAAGCAGTGATGTGTGTGATACCTCACCATTCACTGCCT
Source organism: Chiloscyllium plagiosum (assembly GCF_037043375.1). Taxonomy (NCBI): domain Eukaryota; kingdom Metazoa; phylum Chordata; class Chondrichthyes; order Orectolobiformes; family Hemiscylliidae; genus Chiloscyllium; species Chiloscyllium plagiosum. Next base: position 134,372,915 of record NW_028270141.1, read on the forward strand.
GCCATTTGGGATGGGGGAAATTCCCTTTATTTCTACTGTTTCCTGACTGCCAACCAATTTGTTATAGTAAATGACCTGCAATGCCATGTGCTTTAAGTTTGCATACTAATCTTCTATGTGTGACCTTTGTTGAATACCTTCTGAAAGTTCAAATAAATCACATTCAGTAGTGGAATTATAGTAGCTGTGTATGCTGCAAACCAAAGAAACTGTTCCAGAGTCTGTAGAATTTTAGATGATCACCTTTAGTGATGTGCTATGAGGGGCATAGGTAGAGGGGTGGTGTATATATGGAATGAACCACCAGAGGAGGTGGTAGGCATAGCTGTAGTTACAACACATTTAAAAAAAAATTGGACAGGTACAGGAATAGGAAAGATTTAGAGAGATATAGGCCAAACGCAGGCAAATGGGACTAGTTTAATTTGGGGAAACCTGGTTAGTATGGATGAGTTGGACTGAAGGGCCTGTTCCATGCTTTCTGATTCTATATAAATCACAAACTAATAGTAAGCAAGAGGTAGATCTAAAAGAGTGATGCAGTTTTTAAAAAAATAAAATTACAAGATTTATTTGAGAAGGAATTTAAACCATATGGGCAAAAGGCACAGAAGATGCTTTTTTTGCAGGCAACGTTCTTATGTGACCTTTTTATAAAGATCTATAAAATCACGAGAGGCATAGAGAAAGTACATAGTCAACAGCTTTTCATCATGGTAGAGGATTCTAAAACTAGAGGGTGTACATTTAAGGCGAGAGAGGAGAGTTACAAAAAGATCCAGTGGAGCAATTTGTTTTTGACACGTGACTGGAATGAGCTGCGAGAGGTAATGTGGAAGCAAATACAATTTTGTTATTTAAGAAACATTTAGACAGGTACATAGATGAGATAGATATGGAGGAATATGGACCAAATGCAGGCAAATGAGATGACTCTAATTGGGAAAAACTGGGCAGCATGGGCAAGTTGGGCTGAAGGGCTAGTTTCCATGCTATAGGACTCTATGATTCTGTTATTTAATGAGCCTATAAACAGTTCTGCTGGAAAACAGGGGTTGACGAGATTGGGCCTCTACTCTTTGAAATAGAAAAATTAAGAGGTGATCTAATTGAAACATAATTCTTGGAGTTGTTGACAAGGTAGATGCAGAAAGGTTATTTCCTCTTGTGGGAAAGTCTAGGATCAGAGAGCAGTATGAGACCAGCCAAGGATCAATACTAATCCAAACTAGAGACCCAGACAGACACCCAGCGACTGTGGCAAGGACTGAATGACATCACAGGTTTGAAAAGAAGACAGTGCAAGATAGCAAACAATGATGCTCCCTCCCAGATCGTCTGAACGCCTTCTATCCTTGCTTTGAGCAGAATTTCAGTGGAGAGGTAACACCTATTCTGACCAGTCCTGACAAACCTTTCCCAACAGTTGCTGCATCAGAGGTCAGATCAGTTTTCCTTCGTGTGAATCCAAGGAAAGCGATGGGACCAGACAGAGTACTAGGCTGTGCACTCAGGTCATGCTCAGATCAACTGGCAGAGGTCTTTTTGGACATCTTCAACCTCTCCCAGCAGCAGGCCACTGTCCCTGCCTGTTTCAAGAGGGTCAACATCATCCCTGTGCCTAAGAAGGCTCATGCAGCACGGCTCAATGACGACTGCCCAATGGCCCTAACTTCAGTGGTCATGAAGTGCTTTGAATCGTCAAGGCCTTAATTAATCCAGCCTCCCCACTACTCTTGACTCACTCCAATTTGCCTATCGGACCAACAGATCCACGTCAGATGCCATATCACATGCTCATCACTCCTCCCTAGAACATTTTGACACCAAGAACAGCTACTTAAGAATCCTATTCATTGATTTCAATTTCATCCCCTCGAGGCTGATTACTAAACAGTGATCTCGGACTAAGCCCCACTCTCTGCAATTGGATCCTCAGTTTTCTGACCCACAGGCCACAATCAGTGAAGATTGGGGACAATATTTCATCCTCACTAACACTCAACACTGGAGCCGCCCCCAGGGGTGCATACTCAGCCCCCTACTGTACTCACTGTATACCCAAATACTAGACTAATGCCGTTTATAAATTTGCTGATGACACCATCATAGTTGGTTAAATCTCCGATAGCGACGAAACGGACTACAGACGGGAGATAGAAGACCTGGAAAAATGGTGTATTGAAAACAACCTAGTTCTCAATGCTGGCAAAACCATGGAGTCATTATTGACTTTCTGCAGGATATTACTCCTGCCCCCCTACACGTTAACAGCACAGAGGTGGAATGAGTGGAGGGTGTCTCGCTCCTGGGAGTGGTCATCCACAATCGGCTTTCTCGGACTCTTCATGTGGAAGTACTGGTTACGAAGGCCCAACAACGCCTCTTCTTCCTCAGGCAGCTGAGGAAATTTTGGCATGACGGCGAATACCCTTGCCAACTTTTATAGGTGCGCCATAGAGAGCATTCTGCCTGGATGTACCACTTCCTGGTATGGCACCTGTACCATTCGAGATTGGAGATGGTTACAGAGAGTGGTGAACTCTGCCTGGACAATCAGAAAGGCCATCCTCCCATCTATAGAATCCATCTGCCAGGCCAGCTGTTAAGGAAAGGCTGCCAGCATTCTAAAAGATCCATCCCACCCTGGTAGTGTTTTTCTACAACCTCTTATCATCTGGGAGAAGATACAGAAGTCTGAACACATGCACCAGCCGCCTTCAAAACAGTTTCTACCCGACTGTTGTTAGAATACTGAATGGACTTGCAAGCTCTTAACATCTGCCTGTACCTGTGTTTTTGTTTTTGCCGTGTTTACCTATTATTTACTTCGCTGTGCTACTTAATTCTGTGATCTGTCTGTATTGCTCGCAAGACAAAGCTTTTCACTGTGCCTCTGTGCACATGACAATAAATTCAATTCAGTTCAGTTCAATGTCAGAATAAGGGATTGCTCATCTAAGACAAGATTTCTTCTGAGGATTGTGAATCTGTGAAATTGTGAACAGTGGAAGATTACAAAGGCTGGGTCATAAGTATATCCAAGACTGAGATTGCCATTTTTAATCTAAGGGATTCACAGATTAAACAAAAAAGTAGGAAAGTAGAATTGAGGATTTAAAATTAGCCGTGATCTCATTGAATGGTATAGCGGACCGAATGGGTGGAAGGCCTGCTACTCTTCCTATATCTTATTGTATTAGGGTTAATTCGCAACAATCAATCAGGCTTGCAATGTTATGCATTTGTGTTTGTTAGAAGCTGCATTTTAATACATAGGGTCTTGTTTATGGAGGCAAAAGGAGCTTCTAGGTGAATTGCACTTCTGTCAACAAAAAAAATGGGCTCTGGAGATTGCCAGTCTCTGCATTCCCATGGCAACGTCCTGATCAATCAGAATCTACCTACCCGCACTGACAATGAACATTGACAGTTAAATATTCTAGCTGAAAGTCCATGCCATTGATGACCCAACCAGTCAGCACCCTCTTCTCTTTGTTGTAAAAACTGATGTCTCTTCTGTGTGTGTGTGTGTGTGTGTGTGCGCGCGCGCGCGCGTGCGCGTGTGCCTTGCTTTCATATGAGCTGAGGAGTGGGGATGTTCACCAATGCTCAGCACCATTCATGACAACTCATGCTGATGCAGTCCATCTCTAAGCTCTAACTTACTAAGACTAGTGGTTTCACTTGTTTCTTAACCCCTTTTTCTCATATTTACCTGGAAGGGTAAAGCACATTCTTGTCTGTAGTGGATGGCTCCTGCTAAACTGAGGGGTGGGTCCTGTTAGAACCATTGATCGTAACCCAGAAAATCTATGGACACAGAACTTTAATTACAGCTCTTTTGTTGAAAAAGAACATGAAAGCCAAAGTAGGCTAATAAAAGTTCACTCTCACTAGAGAGAGATTCTGAAATGTATATTAAATGCAGTTAATTATGGTCCTGTAAAATGTACCAGTAATGTATTGCCATATGTAAGATTCAAATAATTATATCGCACGTATATACTTGCATTTCGCCAAAAACCACTTCAGTGGTTGAGCAGTTGCATTTGGCTGTCCCTGTTGTAAATCATGGAGTTGAGATTGCTGTTGTGAGGTGACATTGAACAAAGTGATGGCTATGTAATTAAAGTGAGTAGGGAAGGTAGATACAATTGTCAAATGTCTTTAAAAGTTCCAAATGGAACGCCTGATCTTGCTATCTTACTGACATTGCTGATCTTACCATAATGTAAAATTTTACAGCTATGACGTGGAGACGCCGAAGTTGGACACAGGTCGACACAGTCGAAAGTCGCACAGCACCAGGTTATAGTCAAACAGATTTATTTGAAATTAAATGCTTTTGGAGAACTGCCCCTTCATCAGGTGAAGTCTGGATAATGAAGGGGCAGCACTTCGAAAGTTGTGATTTCAAATAAACCTGTTTGACTATAACCTGGTGTTGTGTGACTTTTGACCTTAAAATGTAAAGAATGAAGCTGCGCTGGGGGAAAAAAAAATCAGGTTTAGAAGAAAATCACTAGGGAAGGAAAGCAAAGGTGAAGTTGAATGTGTCACTCATTAGGCTGCAGTTAGGATATTGCATCTAACTTTGAGCACACTCCTTAATCTATCATTGATTTGAAAATATGAAAAATTCTAAAAATTATTGAAACAGTAGAAGGATTATATCATGGAGGATTATGAAATTGGGATTATAAAACAGGAAGATTGAGTAATGCTGTTCAAATTTGAAGACTTTCAATTGAGTAAATAGTGAAATGTAGCAAAGAACGATTTCTTTTGGTCAGTGAGTTAGAAACCAGAAGGCCGAAATTGAATATCAGCAAAGGAACAAAATGGTAAACTATTTTTCCACACAGTGCCAACCTAAGAATGTTTTGTATCAGAAACGTCAGTAGAGGCAGAGCCCATAATATTGTGATGTACACCCAAATATTTAAAAAGGAAAACATTGACCAATAATAAGAAAATAGGGGAATGAGGTTGCTGGTAATCTCTCAGAGCTACCAATCAATTGAATAGTCTATAATAAAAATAAAGAACTGCAGATGCTGAAGTTCTGAAACAAAAATTACTGGAGACACAGGGAAGCATCTATGAAAAGAAAGCAGAGTTAATGTTTCAAGTCCAGTGACCTTTCAAACTGAATAGTCTGTTCTGTGCTGTGAAGTTCTAATGACAACTTTCGTATTTTATTTTTTTCAGTACGAGGATGCCGCCCTGGAAAAATTGTACAGATGACTGAGGCTGAAGTTCGAGGTTTATGTATAAAATCTAGAGAGATATTTCTCAGCCAACCTATCCTTTTGGAATTGGAGGCACCTTTAAAGATCTGTGGTAAGGAGACAATTGCTGTTACTTTCGACTTTGGATCCTGCAATGCCATGAACAAATAGTTTCCCCTAGATAGTGTACAAGGCCTAGTTATAAACTGATTTTAATGTCCAATGAATTTGGCTGGTTTTCCTATTAGACAAAGATTGCGACAGAAAACTTCAACAGTGCAGTAAAAGTTCGCTGTCATTGACTTGATATAAAAAATAAATATAACCCATTAATCACCTGAGGCTGAAATCTGAATAAATATTGTTGTATCAATAAGGGGAGTGATAATACAATATTTGCTTAATATTCTTGAAATTTCTTTTAAAATTGACAATCACACAAATGTAAGATTTCTTGTCATTGCATCATTGACTAAATCTTCCAGTGAAGAGGACAGTCTAAATGACAAACAACTTTGCAACATCCCTCTCCAAGATTATTGGAAAGGGTCATTTGAAACAAATGAACCATGACGGCTCTTGTGGAGCATTCAGTTATGAGGAGAGACTTGAGAGCTGAGAGTTTGCTGACTGCTGTCAAGGAATGTCAAATGACACTGGTGACTTTGTCACATTTCTAGGTAGTCTTTATTCTTTTTTTTTGCAACTTGTCTGATAACATATGATGCTGTTAGTGTTAAAGGAATTTAGCACAAACACTGCTAATATAGCTACTGTATATTTTTACAATTTAATGAAAGAATTTTGAAATAAGAGTGTATAAGACTCCAAAAGACTAAAGTCAAATGATGATACTATTGTGCATTATGCTTTTTCTCCTATGTTTTCAATTACTTTGTCAAATCAAATTGACCTTTGGCTTGCCTTTTTCACATCCTAAACCTGTAATTTCTAATGCTTAGAAAGACTAAGGAGGTAAGCAAAAGGGGACACAAGTACTTCCAAGTTGCTTTCCAAATCTACAACAGTATCTTGTTTGTTGCCACTGGGTCAAAACCTTGAGCCCCTCCCAAACACTGCTGAGAATGTTTCACCTTCAGCATTGGGACTGAAAGTGTCTTAGCAATACATTTTTGAAAGAACAATAAATCTTGTCTTGTGACCTCAACATCCTGTGAATGAATAATAAAAAGAAAATTCTGACTTGCTTTCCAAAATCTAATACGTCAACTATCTGATTTTATGCAAACCGCATTATGTTTATTCAGTATCTTCCAATACCTGAAAGTTTTATGTATTATGGACAGAGTTTGGTTTTAAAAGTCTATTTGTTTCAAACTAAAATAAACTACTTAACATGCAGTGGAACAGAATTGAACAATAACCATGTCATGAAGGAGACTTTGGGTATCAATGACCATTGCATGATAGAATTTTGTGCTCAGTTTGAAAATGAGAATTGTGGGTCAAAGTCATGTCTTTAAATCTAAAGAGGGTATGAAACTAAAGATGGTTAAAGTGTACTGGGAAACTTGTTAAAAGTTGGACCTGTTTTAAAAAAAAAGTGGTAGATTTTAAGGAGATATTTTATAATTTGCAAAGATTTATCCTAGTGACTAAAGGAAGACTCCTGAAGAAAGATGCATCATCTGGCTAAATAGTGAAGTTCAGTCTAGTTTTAAATTTAATGGAAGACCACAAATCTCTGAAGATTAGTGGTGGGTCAGAAGATTTAAGAACCTGCAAATAATCTCATTAAAAATATAGTAATGTATGAGTATTTGAATATTCAGAATATCACACATTGGGCCTCTTAAAATAAGAGTGCAATGTGTTGGAGGTAGTATATTAATATGGTTAGAAGATTGGCTGCCTCATAGACAAAGAGTTGGGATAAGGAGGACATTTTGAGAATGACACCCTTTAAGTTGTGGAGGGTTGCAGGGATCAGGGCCACAAGTTTTACAATATAAATGACTTGAATGAGGAAAGTGAATGTACTGTAGCTAAGTTTGCAGATGATACAAAAATAGGTGGGAAGGCAAATGGTGAGGAGGACACAGGGTTATGAACAGGTTGGTGATTGGCCACAAATTTGGTAAATAGACAATAGGTGCAGGCGTAGGCCATTCTGCCCTTCGAGCCTGCACCACCATTCAATATGATCATGGCTGATCATCCTTAATCAGTATCCTGTTCCTGTCTTATCTCCATAACCCTTGATTCCACAATCCTTGAGAGCTCTACCCAACTCTTTCTTAAATTAATCCAGAGACTGGGCCTCTGGGGTAGAGCATTCCACACAGCCACCACTGTCTGGGTGAAGAAGTTTCTCCTCCTCTCTGTCCTAAATAGTCTACCCCGTATTTTTAAGCTGTGTCCTCTGGTTCGGCACTCACCCATCAGCGGAAACATGTTTCCTTCCTCCAGAGTGTCCAATCCTTTAATAATCTTATGTCTCAATCATATCCCTTCTCAGTCTTCAAAACTCAAGGGTATACAAGCCCAGTCGCTCCAGTGTAAGGTAGTCCTGCCATTCCAGGAATTGACCTCGTGAACCTATGCTGCACTCCCTCAATAGCCAGAATGTCTTTCCCCAAATTTGGAGACCAGAACTGCACAGTACTCCAGGTGTGGTCTCACCAAGGCCCTGTACAGCTGCCGAAGAACCTCTTTGCTTCTATACTCAATCCCTCTTGTTATGAAGGCCAGCATGCTATTAGCCGCCTTCACTACCTGGAAAATATGAGGTTATTCATTTAGGTAGGCAAAATAGTGAAGCGGAGTAATCTTTCAATGGAGAAAGACTACAGAAAACGACAGGGATTTTGGAGTTTTCATGGCTGTATCGCAAAATGCCAAATTCAAGTAAAGGGAATAGGGAAGGCAGATTGAATGTTTAGTTTATTTCAAAGGGAGTGGAGTTTAAAATAATGTTTTGCTAAAACTTTAAAGACACTATTCAAGCCAGGAGAAATACTGAGAGCAGTTTTGGTCTCCATACCAAAGGAAAGATATATGGCAAAGGAAGCAGTCCAGAGAAGATTGACTGAGTTGATGTCACATAAGGAGTAACTGTCTTATGAGGGTAGGTTGGGCATGTACTGAATGGAATTTAGAATAATGAGAGGCAATTTTCATGAAACAAACATAATTCTTAGGGATTCTGACAGAGTAGATGTGGAGAGATTGTTTCCCCTTGTGACCGAGCCAGGACCAAAGGGCTCAATGTTAAATAAGGGATTGCATGAGGAGAAAATTCATCTGAGAGTAGTGAATCTATGGAATTATTTACTGCAGAGGGCTTTTGAGGCTGGGTCATTAAGTATATTCAACGTTGAGATACAGATTTTTAATCAAGAGTTAAGAGAATCAAGAGTTGTAGGGAAATGGCAGGCAAAAGAAGTTGAGGGTTATCAGATTAGTTATAATCTCATTGAATGATCAAACAGACTCAGTGGGCTGAATGACCACCACCTTCTCCTGCAACTTATTAATGTTAATGGTATTAATTTCAAATGAGTTAAGTTTTTATTAAGCAAAAATACCAAGTTTTCTGAGCCAAAGGCAATTATACGGAGGTAGGCCACAGATCAGCCATGATCTCATTTGACTAGTGGAACAGGCTCAAGTTGTTGAATGGCCTGCCCCTGTTCCTGTGAGAGAAAGCGAGCTGGTAATATAAAAACATAGTTAAAAATCACAACACCAAGTTATGGTCCAACAGGTTTATTTGAAAGTACCAGCTTTTGGAGCACTGTTCTTTCGTCAGGTACCTGACATAATAGTAAAGGTTTAAGCAGAAGTATTTAAAAATGACAAGTCATTAAAGCTCTTGTTTTAAAAAAAACACTTCAATATTTAAAGCAGGGAGTGGCTTTTGTATTGATGTCGCTCATAAAATACATTTTCCTGGCGTTATGCCAATAACACAGTACAGAACATGCTGCGCTAAGCATGAATGCTAATCTGTAGTCACCATAAATCTATTTATAGTCAACTGTTATCAGTAACCTTATTGATATTCATGTATCAGTATGAAATCTTTCCCCCTTGGTTGTATGGCATTCAGTTAATGCTGTTGTCAGCTGGCTATAAGATCAGCAACCCAGAATGTTTTTTTCTTGATTTGCTTTGCTTGTCTTTTCTCACCTTTCCATAGCTAAGATTGCCAATAGTTGAGTTGAAAGTAAACTGAAACTGTATTCAGCAATTTTTGAGCATATTGATGCTGCACCATGATGTGCCAATGAACTGCCAACTCTTAAAAGCAGATGGCAGGGTAAATAGGAAAAGGCCTTGGCACATCAAGCAGATTATATCATGGACTCTCTGCCTATCAAGGAATTGAATAATATTGTTGTATAACATTGTAACATATGACCCCTATTGATCACATTCTGTTGTCCTCCGGACCATTACTATTATGAACGTTGTTACGACTGTGTATGTACTTGGATCAGTGTCTTGCATATTTTTTGGTTAAGTAACTTTTGCTTCTATCTTAATTCTGTAATCACAGTTTGAGTTCAGCAATCTGTGTTCTTGGTATCATTCATTTGCTGAAAGACACGAACAAAAAAAAGTTATTTAAAAATCCTCAATTCTTTGGTTTAGGTATTTTAAGTTTTGGTCACTTGAAATTTCATGATCAACTTATAAAGAATTATGGAGTCTTTGCAGCATAGAAATGGCCTATTTAGCCTATTATTTCAATGCTGTTCCTCTGTAGAAGTGACTCAGGTACTCTCACTGTCTGTCTTTTACTAGCAGTTCCATTTTTTTTAATCCCCTCTTCCATCCAGTTCCTTTTCAAGGTCACGATTTAATCTTCCTTCACCAATCTCTCCCGGGCAGTATGTAGTACTCGTTTCATTAAAGCACTTCCTTTTTTTGGTCATCATTGAACCGTTTGCTGTTCTCCTCCTCAAATTATTATCCTCTGGTTCTTGATGCTTCAAACAAGCGGATCAGTTTATCTGTCTACTCTGACAGGCAATGGGTTAATGGTATATCATGGTTCAAATCGTGCCATAACAGATGATGAAATTTGAATTAAATAAAAATCTGCAGTTTAAGGAGCTGGCCTAATGGGGACCATGTAACCACTATTGATTGTTAGGGGAAAAAAAAACCTGGTTCACTATTCACTTTAGGAAATCAAATGTTTTAAATCTGGCCTATATGTGACTTTGGACTGACCGCCATGTGGTTGAATCTTTACTGCTCTTTAGACAATTATGGATGGGCAATGAATGCTGACCTAGTCAGCTATACCAACTTTTCATGAATTAATTTAAAAAATGAAATATACAGGAATCAAAAATCTTGCATTGTAATGTTGCAAAGCATCCATCAGATTGCGTTTAGATCAGTGTCAGAAACAAGTCAGCCATGTTCTTAAAGTAAGAATTAACTAGCTTATGACAAACTAAACTTTCACAAACAAAGCTGTAAAGGTTATTAACAGAAGTTCTAAACTGTGCAAATATGTTTCCAGTTTCCTCCTTGAAAAATGACATGCAAGCATACCCTGTTCCCTCTAGGGAAAAATATAAAACCTCAGCTATGTTACATTTAAAGTAAATTCTTGAAGATTTAGAATCAGAGTTATACAGCATGGAAGGCAGAATGCTTGGTCTAATTCGTCCACACTGACCAGGCATCCTAATCTGATCTAGTCCCATTTGTCAGTATTTGGCCCATACCCTTCTAAACTCTTCCTGTTCATATACCCACTCAGTTGCCTTTTGAATTTTGTAATTGTACACATCTCCTTTCCTCTGGTAGTTCGTTTCATACACGCATAATCGTGTGTGTGGACCTTTCTTAAATCTTTCCCCTCTCACCTTTAAACGAATGCTGTCTAGTTTTGGATTTCCCCCACCTTAAGAAAAAGGCCTTGCCTATTCACCCTACCCACGTTCCTCTTGATTTTTAAAACCTCTGTAAAGTTACCCCTCAATCTCTGATGGTCAACCTCTCCCTTTATCTCAACCCGCCAGTTCTGGCACCATCTTAAATTTAACAACATCTTTCCTATATTCTCAAGTCATCCAAATGTTGTTCAGTAGCTGCAGTCACTTTGCTGACAAGCTTTTAGCATTGGGGTAAGTTCCTGAATCAGTTAGAGCCAGGTAAATTTGCATATTTTTGGGAAAGATTTTAAATTCCCCTGGAGCAAATCTCCACTTTCCAATGAGTTTTCAACTTCCACTTTGGGTAGGTTTCAATGAAAAACATAAATGGTTGTTCCAGGCAAGTTATCTCTCTGTTCAAATCCGGTAGCTTTGTTCCACTTACAAACTGGATTATATGACCTCTCCATAAGAGCACAGGAAATAGGAAGAGTGAGCTTTTAGGCTCCTCAGGTCTGCTCTGCCATTCAGTAGGAACATGGCTGATCTGAATTTTCTCATGTCCGCTTTCCTACATTTTCCCCATAATCCTTGATTCCCCTACTTTTCAAGAAGCCTTAAATATAGACAAGGACTCTGTCCCCATAGCTCTCTGTGGTAAGGAGTTCTGAAGACATCCAACTCTTTTGAGAAGAAATCCTCAGCTTCTCAGTCTTAAATTGAAGTTTCTGAATAAAGAAGCAACGTTGTTTGGTCCTAGACCCTTCCTTGAGGGGAAGCATCCTCTCAGCATTTACCTGTTAAACCCTTTAAGAATTCTATCTGTTTCAATGAGGTCAACTCTCATTCTTCTAAACTCCAGTGAGTAGAATTCCAATCTGATGAGCCTTTTGTCGTATGAAAGTCCCTCCATACCAGGGGTTGTCCTGGTGAACCTTCTTTGAACTGCCTTCAATGAAACAATATTTTTCCTTTAAATAAGGGGACCAAACTGCTCTCAATATTCCAGATGATATCTCACTAGCATTTTGTACAGTTGCAGTAAGGCTTTCCTACTTTTATACTCTCATCCCCTTGAAGTATCAGCATTCCTTCCTGATTACCTGTTCCTCCAGTGTGCTAGCTTACAAGTAACCCTGAGCCTCTTTGTGTTGCAGCTATTCTGCATTTAAATATTTGTATCAGGTGAGGTGCCTGAAGATTGGAGTTGGGAGGACATGTTGGGACTGTACAGGACATTGGTTGGGCCACTTTTGGAATATTGCATTCAATTCAGGATCCTCAATGGTAAATGGTTGCCAACCTGAAAAAGAAACTTTACCCCCAATCTCTCTTTCCTGCAATTGGCCAACTCTCTATGTGCACCTATATACTACCTCAAACGGCATGGGCTTTTGTGACTTAACATTTTGTGAGGAACCTGGTCAAAGTCCTGCCACAGTTTTGTAGATTCTGCAGCTCCAGTCAAGCAGCTGTATTCTTTGCAAATACAGCTGACTGTTCTGTAGCCTGTCTCCTTATTTGCAAAATTGTTCTTTCCCAAAAAGGCAAAGATATCGACCTATCTCTTATCAATGACGTTTTTCAACCTGGCGTGGCCTTAGCGTGGACTTCTGGCCTCCGAGGTGAAGCCAGGCATGATATGGAGTCATGGCTCGGAGCAGACTGGAGGCCAGTTGCCAGTGTGGACACAGTTGGAAGAACTGTATTTCTGAAAATTTTATTTCTCTATTTAAACTTATTCCTATAATCTGTCATGCTGGACTTTTTATTTATTCATTTTTCTAATTTATTGTTTCATAAGAACTTGTACTGAAGAATCTGTCCCTAGGTACCTTGTGGTACTAAGATGGCATTGTAAGTGGAAACTATTAAGCTTTTCACTACATTCTTTTGAGTACATCTGACAGTAAAGCTAATTCAATTCAAAATGAATATTTTTAGATCAGCATATCTTGATAAAAATACCCTCGTCAAGTCTCTATTTATTGTCTTAGTTCACCACGCTTCAAATTTTGTCTTGTTTGCATTTTTCTGAAATTTTGTGACCTCCATTAAGAGCATGAAGAAATATATGATCAACCCTGGGAATCTCTACTATATATTTCTTCAGTCTGCGGAATAATACTTCCACCAGTACTGTTTTCTTTTTTCTACCCATATTTGCCCATATTTGTAACTGTGCTGCCACGGTTTGCCTGGATGAACTCAATCGTAGTGACTTATCAACCTTTTAAGTACAGCAAACCTTTCCGATATCACCTAATGAAATGATGGTTGGCAAATGCAGTCTATTATTTTCCACTTTGCTAAAAAGTAGTCCTATTTTGTTAGACGTTGAACTTTAACATTTTGCCACTTGAAAATCCATCTCTCCTTATTCAGTAAGTTACATTTATCTAACCAAGGCTTGGATAATCCTAGGATAACATCTCAAGTTAAATATCATTGTGAATGTTCAAAATGGAGGAATTATAACACGTTTGCCTTGGTCTGTCAATGTATCTGACCATTATTTTCCCTCTTTTACTATCTCCTTCCTAACCAATCCCATTTTCAGACAATTTCATAAGAATTTGTGCAAACTGCACAGTTCCTGCGTAGGCATTAAACACTATCTTACTGCATGGCTTGATGCAACTAATTGATGAACTCGGGCTTTTAGTCCCAACTGGGATCTGGTACTGAGTCTTTCTTGTTCATTAACTGATTTTGGCACTATCTCTGCAAAAGACTGCAGCAAAAGCCAATTTTGTGGTACTGTGACTCATTTACGCAAGTGACAAGATGACGAGAAGGGCAACAGTGGGAGGAGTTTCAATAATTAAAGGAGGCATCTTTCCAGCTGCAAAAAGATATTCTTTTGTGGGAAGATTAGCTGCTAGTCCACATTGGTACAATTGAAGGAGGTAGAAGGAGGAATGAGGTCCTGAACACAGGGTTTAAGCAGTCAAGAAAGGCAGAAAAGCAAGACCTCAGGCCATAATCTCAGGATTACACTCAATACCAAGTGTTAATGAGTATAGAAATAAGATTGAGCAGATGGACAAGTTGCAGAGAAATGGTTTTGAGGGGAGGACTTTATCTAGGGGATTGGTTCTGACTCGGGCAGTTGAGACCTCTGCAAGGAATTCAGGTTATGCTTTAACATCCTAGAGACTAATATCCTTTCGGAGAGATTTACAAATGCATTGTCACAGTTCTGTGAATGTGCAATTGTTGCAGGATAGGACCTGAACAGGAATTCCGATAGGAGAAAAACAAAGCTGGACTTTGAACAATGAAGGAATCGAGGGTTATGGTAGGCAGGCAGGTAAGTGGAGCTGGGCCACAAAGATCGACCATGATCTTTGTGAATGGCAGAGGAGCCTTGAGGGGCCAGATATTGAGAGTGTGGTGCTGGAAAAGCACAGCAGGTCAGGCAGCATCTGAGGAGCAGCAGAATCGATGTTTCGGGCAAAAGCCCTTAATCAGGAATGAGCAATCCAGTAGGAATAGACCATTCAACCCATCAAGTCTGCTCTGACATTCCCGTGAGATATTCTTTTTAAAAATCGGTGTGCATGGTGAAGTTGGAGGGTTCTTGAATCTTCCTGCAGGACCAAGCATGTTCATGGTGTGGTAGCACACTGCATCAATTTTATTTGGCAGTTAACCTTCTTTTGGGGGGGGAATCTTGAAAATAAAAACTATCTTAGAGGTTATGACACTTCAGTGCTCATCTAAGTACTTTTTGAAGGTTATGAGGCTTCACCATTTCAGCTGCCTCCAGGTCAATGCATTCCAGACTCCTGCCATTCTCTGGGTGAAAACCTATTCCTCAAGTCCCCTCAAAGCTTCCTGACTCTCTTTATTTACTTTATCTCCACTCTCAACACCATAATTCCAACCAAGCTCCGAGATCTAGGACTCTGCAACTGGATCCTCAAATTCCTGAAGCAAATACTGCAATCAGTAGGGATAGGTGACAACACTATCTCCATAATAATCCTCAACACCAGTGCCCCGCAAGGCTGCGTACTTGGTGTCTCACTATATTCCTTGTATGCTCATGGCTGTATGGCAAAATTCAGCTCTAACTCCATTTACAGATTTGCTGATGAGTCCACCATTGTGGGTCAAATCTCAAACAATGCTGAGACAGAGTACAGAAAAGAGAGAGAGACAGCTTAGTGGCATGGTGTAAAGACAACAGTCTTTCCCTCAATATTAGCAAATGAAGGAGCTGGTTGTCGATTTTAGGAAGCGGAGTGAAGAAATGCTCTGTCTCTATCAATGGTGCTGGGATGGAGATGTTGACAGCTTCTTGTTTCTAGGAGTAAATATCACCACCAATCTATCCTGAGCATCCGTGTCATTGCGACAGTCAAGAAAATGCACCAATTCCTCTACTTCCTCAGAGGCCAAGGAAATCCAGCATATCCATAATACTCTTATCAATTTTTGTAGATACACCACAGAAAACATTCAATCCATATGCATCACAGCTTGGTACGCAATTGCTGTGCCCAATAATGCAAGAAATTGCAGGGAGTTGTGAATGCAGCCCAGTTATTTATGAAGACTAACTTTTTCTTTCTGTTAACTCTGTCTACACATGCCACTGCCTCAGGAGAGCAGTCAACATAATCAAAGACCATTCCCAGCCCAGTTATACTCATTCCCACCCTCCGCTTCTGTTGGGCAGAAGATACAGTAGTTTGCAAACACACAGCAACAGATTTAAGAACAGATGTTATCAGACTTAATGAATGGATCTCTCATATATTAGTTGATCTTTTTCTGCACCTTCTCAGCTTTAACACAATATTCTGTATTCTGTTCTGTTATCCTGATGTACTTGATTTGTCTGGTTAGCACACAAAACAATACTTTTCGCCATCTCAGTACATGGATAATAAATCGCTACTCCAGCTGTGGCCTCAAAGTTCTGTATAGCTCTAGCATAATCAGTGTCATGACTAGTAAAGGCAAGCGTCCCATTACAGCTTTAACTGCACTATTAACCTGTTCTACCATCTTCAACGATCTGTGGACAAGCACCCCAAGTTGTCTCCGATCCTCTGTTTCCTAATGTCTCTCAGTTCACTGAGTACTCCCTTATTTTGCTTCTCCTTCCAAAATATATCCCCTCACATTTATCAGGGTTAAATTGCACCTATCGCTGATTTGTTCACCTAACCAGTTGATTTATATCCTCGTGCAACCTAACACCCTCCTCTTCAGTGTCAACCACTTGGCCAACCTTTGTGTCATCCACAAATTTACTTACCATCCTCCTCACATTCTCATCTACATCATTTATACAAATAACAAGGGGCCCAGCAATGATCCCTGTACACAGGATTCCAATCACACAAACAGCATTCTAACATCATCCTTTCTCTTAGTGACAGGAGACAGTTTTGTATCCAGCTTGCTCTGGTCCTATGAGCTTTTACTTCCGTTATCAGTTTCCCATGTGGGACCTTGACAAAGGCCTTTCAGAAGTCCAGATAAACTGTCAAGTCCCCTACCTCGTTCATGTACTTATCCAAATGTCTTTTAAATGTTGTAACTGTACCTGCATGCACCACTTCCTTGATAGTTCATTTCAGATATGAAGCACACTGTCTATTATAAAAAAAATGTTGCCCCTCATGTTCTTTTTAAATCTTTCTCCCCTCCTCTTAAGAACTTGTCCCCTAGTTTTGAGTGCTCCCCACCTGGGGGAAAAGACTCTTGCTATTTATCATATCTATGTCCCTCATGATTTTATAAATCTCAATAAGGTCAACCCTAAACTTCCTATGCTCCAATGAAAAACATGCCAGCCTATCCAGCCTCTCCTTATAACTCAAACCCTCCATTCCTTAGCAACACCCTCGTAAATCTATTCTGAAACCTGTCCAATTTCATAAGATCTTTCCTATAGCAGGAATGCCAGAACTGCACATAGTACTTTCGAGGAGGCCTCCCCAACATCCTGTATGATCTCAATATGATGTTCCAACTCCTTAAAGTACTGAACAATGAACGCAAGCATGCTAAACGTCGTCTTACCCATTCTGTCCACCTGTGATGCAAATTTTGAAGAATTTTCCAAGATGTCTCTGTTCTACAGCACTATCCAGGACTTTACCATTAATTATATAAATCCCGCCCTTGTTTGTTTCGCCAAAACATAATACCTGGCATTTATCCAAATTAAACTCCATTTGCCACTCCTCAGCCCATTGACCCAATTGACCAAGATCTCTTTGGAATCTTAGAAAATCTTCACTACTATACCACCAATTTTGGTGTCATCTGCAAACTTACTAACTGTATTCTCATCCAAATTGTACACACAAATGACAAACAAAAGTGGACCCAGTACTGATCCCTATGAAGCATTGCTGGTCACAGGCCTCCAATCCGGAAAACAACCCTCCTCCACCACCACCCTCTGCCTCCTACCATCAAGCCAATTTTGCATACCATGGCAAGCTCACCCTGAATCCCATGTGATCTAGCTTTATGAATTAGGCTTCCATGCGGAACCTTGTCAAAGGCTTCACTAAAGTCCGTGTCAACTACATCTACCCTCTTCAATCTTTTTGGTTACTTCCTCAAAAAATTCAGTTAAGTTGGTGAGACACTATTTCCCTCGCACAAAACCATGCTGACTATCCCTAATCAATCCTCGCCTCTCCAAATGCATGTAAATCCTACCTTTCAGAATCACCTCCAACAACTTAATGGAGATTAATTTTCTCCTTCGCTCTTTTTTCCAATTGTTTGCCTATCACTGATATTGGACTCACTGGTCTGTATTTCCCTGGTTTGTCTCTACCACATTTATTGTGAACTGAAACCATATGAGCTGTCCATATTAGCATGCCAAAAACTTTTTCAGGTAGAAATTCCTTTGCAACTCTTTCTCTTTCCTAGCTACCTTTTAGGACATTTTCAAATGCTTATGATGAAAGTACTCTTACGGCTGTTAATAATTTGAGTCTTTGATCAAATACTTAAATGTAAAGCATGATACATTTGGAAACTTTCTGTTAAAACTGCTTTTAAAGGCTTGTATGAGCTATTTGGTTCTTTCAGTTGTGTTTGACATGCAGGTGTTTTTAAGAGGATAAGTATCTCTGCAGAAAAAGCAGCATTCACATTACTGTGCAATACAGCATATTGTAAAGTGATCTCTATTTCCTGCAAAGTTAGCTGAACAGAAAAAAAAATCCTGTTTTCCTTAGGTGGTGGTGCTGTACAACTGTATGCAAATCAGGGTGTGAGCCTACATAGAGCAGTGATTCATTTGATTTATTTTGACAGTTAAAAGATTACATGATTCACATCCTATGGACTTAGAGATAAAAGTGCACTTATTATCCGATGTTAGAAGGCTGAGCTGCAAGATTTTGAATTTTTTTAAAATATAGGTTTGGCCTACTTTGATTTTCCAAACAAACCGGTTTAGAAATTCATCTAACCAGATGTGTTGGTTGCATCTGTTGTTGGTTTTCAATTTTTTCTGCAGGAGAATCCTGAATTGCAAGGTTATTTTCAAAATGTCAACTAGGTGCTGTTACTCCTAGGCATAGTAGCATTGTGTGCTTCGAAAGCTTTGCCTGCCACACTCACTGATCTAATAAATTAATACAGCATTCCATTTGCAGTCATCCTATAGATGTGCATTAGTGCTCGAACAGGTCACTATCAGAAAATAAAGGACTCAACTGTGTAAGGGAAAGATGTTGAAAATAAAAATGAAGTTAATTTTGCATTGATCCCAAATAGTAAAATGACAAGTATGCTTCTTGCAGTTTATTGAAATAGAATAATACCAAAGCTATCTCTGACACAGTTCTGACAAATAAAGCTGCCAAATGAACTTGATAGGCCATACCAAAACTATGGAAAAGCAGTATCAGTGCAGTTAATGTAGCTTCATTACATGCCTTCCTGACATGGATATAAGCTGAAAACGTGTTGCTGGAAAAGCGCAGCAGGTCAGCATCCAAGGAACAGGAGAATCGACGTTTTGGGCATAAGCCCTTCTTCAGGATATAAGACAAGTTTTAACTGTATCATCTCTAGGAAGGGATATAAATCGGAAATCAATACCTACACTCAACATATGACAACTGGGAAGTGCTTGTCTGGCTTTGAGCTAATGTTGTAATGTTCCAGGCAGCCATGAATAGCTCTTTACTCTTCAATCCAACTAATTAACTTTGTCAGGTCTGAGTGCTGTGGAAGCACATTTTGAGCATTTTCAAGGCAGAAATCAGTAGATTTTGGAGATTAATTGTGTGGCGATGTAGCAATACTGTGGGAAAGTGGCATTGAGGGAGATGATCAGGCATGATCAAATTGAATGAAGGTGTGGGTTCAGGCTGAATGGACTACTCCTGTTACTAAGTACCACAGCAGCTTGCATTATATAAGCAATTTTTTTTTAAATGGTTTTTGAAGATCTAACTAAAAAATTAAGATTATTGTTTTGCATTTAATTGGGACAATTCACTAGAATACCAATTAAGGATAAAACCAATATTCTTACTGCATGAGAATATAGTCCCTCTGCACCTCAGAAATACACAATGCTACTTAAGCAATGCTCTATTCGGTTATTCTCCCTACCTCTAAATTTTCCCACATTATATTCCCTTGCCAGATTTTTGCCCAATGATCTGTAAATCAGTCTGCAACCTTATGTCCTCTTCCCAATGTACTATTTTACCTATTTTCACGTCATCTAGAAATTTTGATACAAAGCTTCAGCTCTCTTTGTGAGTCATTGACATGAATTGTAAAACATTGAGATTTCAGTATAGACCACTGTGGGATCCCACTCATCATATACTGCCATTCTGAAAACTACCTACTTACGCATTCTCAGGTTTCTGCAAGCCAATCTTCTAAATTATGATAGTCTATACCATGAGATCCTACCTTGGGGATTTTTTATGTGGCAACTTTCTTTAAATACAAATACGGTATGCCAATGGGCTCCCTTATCTACAGGATGTTACTCCTTCAAAGAGCTCTGAAATAGAAGCTAACTAGGTTTTCCCTTTCACAAAAACGTGCTAAGTCTTTACAATTTGGTTGAGTGTTTCCAAATCAGAGTCAGAGTTATTACAGCACAGAAACAGATCCTTCGGTCCAACCAGTCCATGCCAAACATAATCCCAAAATAAATTAGTCCCACCTGCCTGCTCCTGGCCCATATTCCCTCCAAACCTTTCCTATTCATGTATTTATACAGATGTCTTTTAAACGTTGTAATTGTACCTTCATCCAACACGTCCTCAGGAAGTTTATTCCACACGCAAACTGCCCTCTAAAGTATTTACCTCTCATATCTTTTTTTAAATCTCTCTCTTCTCACCTTAAAAATATACCCTAAGTCTCCCCCCCCCCCCCCCCCCCCCCCCCCCCCCCCATCCTAGGGAAAAGACAACTATCATTAACTCTATCTATACCCCTCATTATTTTGTAAACTTCTACAAGGTCATCCCTCTACTCCTGACACTCCAGTGGAAGTCATCCCAATCAATCCAGCCTTATAAGTCAAACCTTCCATATCCTGCAACATCCTGGCAAGTGTCTTCTGAATTCTCTCCAGTTTAATATCATTCCTTTAACTGGGCGACCAGAACGGGACACAATATTCCAGAAGAAGCCTCACCGATGTCCTGTACAATCTCAACATGACGCCCCAACTCCATTACTCCAAGGACTGAACAATGAAGACAAGCATACCAAAACACCTTTTTAACCACCCGGAGTATATGTGACTCAAACGTCAAAGAATTATGTACCTGAAACCCTAGGTTCCTCTGTTCTACAGCACTACCCAAGGCTGTGCTCATTAGTCGTATAAGCACTACCCTTGTTTGTTGTACCACTGTTCAGCTGTAATCAGCTTAAATGATTAATTAGAACACCTTTCCCACAATCAACTGCAAGCTTTTGATTCCTTTTCCATGCCCCCTTCTATTCTTGAATGTTTGATACTTTCCATTCTGATTGAATCTGTTGTAAGTTGTCATTGCCTGATAAAAACAAAAAGAGCCTATAATAGTCGTCATGTTGCCGACTGAAGTTCTTCTGGCAGCTGTTTTAACTATACGGTATTTCTATTTGCTATTATAATGTTCAGTCATTGGATAGAGATCTGATCCAAAAGGACTATAATCCTTTGCTTAGCAATGGCTCCATATAGCTGAACATCTATTTATGTGCAATAGGGTATGTTAGTGTAGTTTCAAATTCTTTGAAGCATCTCCACTTACAATTTGTTACCTCTGCCCAATTAACCATGTTTCTTTTACAGGCTGTTCAATGGAAGCACTATACAATTTCTTTTTAAAAAAAACTGCACAGAAAAACTCCAAAGATTCCAAACCAAATTACATCAGGAGTACTTTTGAAAATGAAACAATTTATATTAAAATACAGGGTATCCAATTTATATCCAAAGTCTCATAAAACTACAGAATAATAATGATGAAGAGAAGTTTTTTGTTTACACTGGAAAGCCCCCAAAAACATCCAAATCAGCATTGTTCTAAGTTTCCAGAAATCGACCATTCTATTATTACCAGTTAGTTTGCCTAGTCTGGCCCTCTATGTTGTACGGTTCTACTTTGTTATTTGTTTCCATATTTGAGGACCTTTAGATTAGATTCCCTACAGTGTGGAAACAGACCCTTCAGCCCAACAAGTCCACACCGACCCTCCGAAGAGTAATCCACCCAGACCCATTTCTCTGACTAAAGCACCTAACACTATTGGCAATTTAGCATGGCCAATTCGCCTGAACCTGCACATCATCAGACTAAAAAAACTGGCACGGACTGGTTGGACCAATGGATCCTGATTTATGCCTTGTAGAATCTGGACAGAATTTGGAATTAGGTGAGTTAGTCGTTGTTGAATTCTTAGCTTCTAACCTGCCTTTGCTGCAACAATATTTATATGACAAGTTCAGTTTCTGATTAATGGTAACTCCCTCTCCCACCAGAGGATGTTCATGTGGAATGGTAATGCCATTGAATATGAAGGGGAAATGGTTAGATTCATGCTGTCGATGGCATTTGTGTGGTGCAAATGATACTTGCCCCAGGTCATCCCAATTCCGGACATTGTCCAGGTCTTTCTACATTTTGACACAGTCTGCTTTATAACTGAGCCATCAGAATGGTGCTGGAGAATGTGTAACCATCAGCTTATATGTCTATGTCTGAGCTTACAATCGAGGAACAGTTGCTGATGAAGCTGCCGAAGATGGACATGTGTCTAAGGCTTTATCCTGAGGAACTCCTGCAATTGTGTCCTGGAGCTTCAATCATTGACCTCCAGCAACCACAGCTATCTTCATTTTGCAGAAAGTTTTCTCTGGTTACCATTGTTCCAGTTTTGCTATAGGTTTTTGATGCTACACTTGGTCAAATGATGTCAAGCTGTCGAGCAATCATTTTCACTTCACCTCTTGCATTTGAACCAAGGCTGTAGTGAGGTCAGGAGCTGAGTGTCCCTGGTAAAAATCCAATCTGAGCGTCAGTGGGCAGGCTATTGCTGCATGAGTTCTACTAGATAGCACTGTTGGTTATGACTTATCTGCTTTTATGATTTCGAGCGGGCTGATGCGATAGTAATTGACCAGTTTAGATTTGTCTGTCTTTTTGCATATAGAACATACCAGGGCAATTTTCCATATTTTGGATACAAATCAATGTTGTGCTAATAATGGAACAGCTTGGCCATGAGTGTGGCAAGTTCTGGAGTGCACATTCTCAGTACTATTGCTGGAATGCTGTGAGGGCCTTTGCATTGGGTGCTTTCAAGGAGTGAATTGAATTGGCCTTTGACTTGGATGTTTGATGCTGCAGGAGGAGGTCAAGCTGGATCGTCCACTTGGCACTTCTGGCTGCTTATTCTTACTGTTTAAGCCTTTTTTTTTGTCCTGTTGTGCTGGGTCCCATCGTTGGGGATAATTGTGGAACTACCTTTTGGGTGGGTTGTTAATTATCCTCCACAATTCATGATTTGGATGTGCAGGACTGCAGAGTTTAGATCTGATCAATTGGTTGTGAAATCAATTAGCTCTGTGTCTCTCTTGCTGCATATTCTGTTTGGCTGTAGCTTCACTAGGTTGACAACTCACTTTTAGGTATGTGTGGTGCAGTTCTTTTCATGCTGTCCTGCACTCTTCTTTAAACTAAAGTCCATCTTCTGGTAATGGGAGGATGTACTGGGTCATGAGGTTGCAGAATCCGTTTGAGTATATTTTAGCTGCTGATGCCCCATAGTGCCTCATGGATGCCAAGTCTTGAATTACAAAAGGAAGAAAAAAATTAAGGTATGTTCAAAATCTCTCCCATTTAGCACAGTGGTAGTGCTGTGCAAAATGGATGTATGATGGGACTTTGTCTCCATGATGACTGTGCAGTACCAGTGTTATGTTGCCAGATGTATGTGCAGCATGATTGAGGATGAACTCAGGTATGTTTTCCCTCTTGGTTCCTTCAGAAGACCCAGTTTAGCAACTATATCTTACAGAGCACAACCAGGTCAGTCAATGGTGGTGCGGCGCAGCTGGCCTCTCTTGATTATAGTCGTAGAACTCCTCTATCTCTCCGTTCTACAGAATATGTTCTGTCCTTTTGAAACCTTCAGTGTTTCCTCCAAGTAGTTTTCAATGTGGAGTACTGATTGTGCAGGTGAGGTGATGCATGTCATCAGTGGGATTCCTTGATACTGTGAGACTTCCTGAGGTCATGTTGCAGCTGTACAAAATTCTGCAGCTGCACCTGGAGTATTGCATACAGTTCTGGTCACTGCATGATAGGAAGGATGTGGAAGCATTGAAAAGAGTGCAGAGGAATTTTGCCAGGATGTTGCCTGGTATGGAGAGAAGGCTTTATGAAGAGGGATTTGAAGCTGATTTAATTGAGACATACAAGATGATCTTTTTCCTCAGATGGTGATGGCTAGCATGAGGGAACATGACTTTAAACTGAGGGTGATAGATATGGGACAGATGTCAGAGGTACGTTCTTTACTCCGAGTAGTAAGGACGTGGAATGCCCTGCCTGCAACAGTAATAGACTCGTCAACTTTAACAGCATTTAAATGGTCATTGGATAAATAAATGGATGATAATGGAATATTATAGGTTAGGTGGGCTTCAGATTGGTTTCACAGGTCGGCACAACATTGAGGGCTGAAGGGCATGTACTGCGTGGTATTGTTCTATGTTCCTGTGTCCAGAGCCAATGTTGAGAACTCCCAAGACAACTCCCTTCTGAATATATACCATCTGTTAACGCCTCTGCTAGCTCCACCCTGCTGGTGGAATAGGACTTGCATGGTGAATATTGATGTCTGGGAGCTATGTAGGGTATGATTGTGTAAGTGTGACTGTACCAGATTGTTGTATGACTAGTTTGAGAAACAGCTGTTCCAATGTTGATACTAACCACCAAGTGCTAACAAGGAGAACTTTGCAAGGTCGACAGGATTGAGTTTGGCACTGAAGTAAAATGAAGAATTGTGAGTGCTAGAAATGTGAAGCAAAAACAGAAACTGCTGGAAGCACTGCAGGCATGGCAACATCTGTGGAGAGAAAGCAGAGTTGATACTTCAAATCCAGTGTTCTGAAGAACAGTCACTGGACTTGAAACATTAACTCTGATTTCTCTCCACAGATGCTGACAGACTAGCTGCGTTTTTCCAGCAGTTTGTTGTTTTATTCTCTCCGGAGTCTTGTATATTATTTCCAGTGTTGAGTTGAAAGTCGGGTAGTCTGTCTGGTTTAATTCCAGTTTTGAGATGTTTTGGTAGTTGATGCAGCTGAACGGCTTGTCAGGCCAGGTTAGGTGAGGATCACAGTTTCCCTTCCCTAAAGGATGTTGGTGAACCAAATGTGTTTTTTTTTAACAAAATCAATCATGGTTTGACTGTCATTAGCAGACCTCTAATTCCTGATCTTACTGAATTTGAATTCCACTACTGATCATGGTGGGATTTGAACCTAAGCTCTTGAACATTACCCAAGTCTCTGGATTCTTAGTCCTATAACAGTACCACTAAGCCAATGCTCCCCTTTGCTGTGGCTTTTTTCAGAATATGTCTTTCATCCACAAAAGGCCATGTTTGCTGACGCTACATTGTGTTTGAGCACTATCCTTCTCATCAAAACCTGCATATGGATCCTTTGTGAAATGCCCTGAGAGTAAAAAGTGTTAATTAATAAGCATGATAGACATCAGCAATGACATTGGCTGTGGGTGGGGTTGACCTTGAGGCTTAACATGCTCCACGCTCCTGGATTCTGCAGTTGCTCCTCACCTGAAAGATTGAAAGGGGGTGGAGTGGGGTGGTGTGGTGCAAAGAGAGGGTAAGGTGAGGGATGTTTAGTCTGGTTTGAAGATAGTGTGATCAGGCAATTGAGGGGTTTATGGGTAGTAAGGCTGAGGGGGAGGATGGGGAGTAAAGGAGATAATAACAGGTGGAGGGTGCAGAGGTTTAATGTCCTTACAAATTTGAATACACAGGCACGTTCGATGTTCTGGCAGAAGTGGTGCGGGTCATTTATGTTATGTAAGCCATGTATGTGTGCTTTGTGGTGCACAAAAAATTTTGTAATATCAGCAGGCAGGACCTCCATAAAATATGCACGCATGCTTGAATAAGTTGAAGGAAGGATTGAAGGAACTGTGTTAGCTGTAAAGGTATGAATAGGTACCTAATCTTCTGGAATTCTGCTAACAATAAGCATTAAGTAAACTTTGGGTTGACCTTGTGGTATACTTTCTTGTTATTCAAACAGCACGTTGAGAAGACAACTGAAAGGTTTCTATTTATGCATGATAAATGAGCTGTTACTAATATTTCCATTAGATTATACTGCTGTAATTGTTTGCTCCAAAACATTATTGTTTAAAGTGTGACATTTTGATCCAATTAAAAAGACTGGTTTGAATCTTTGGACGGAGCCAAGTTAGCAGGGGCTCAACCTGGTCATCACTGGGATGCTTCAGTTAGTTTAATTCAATGGGAGGATAATAAATTATTCCGTGTTCTTTCAAGCTCATTTCTTCTTAAAGTACTCATGTAAACTGGATGCAAAACTGTCCATAAAAGCTGGTTTCCCTGATCCTCATATGTATTGGTGAGGCTGCAGTCTGAGGGTTAGCCTTTTAAATGCGCAGCACTTTTTAATTGTTTCTGTAATCATTATTTGTTTCCTGCTGCTGTTGGTCTGTTATAGTTATAAACTGTACTTTTGCATTGCTAATGTTATAAAACATTTTGAAGCCACTAAGCACCTAATTAATGAAGTGGCAAAGATGATCATAAAATTACAATCATTCCAAGTTGGTTGTTTCAATTAGTGAATTAATTCAAATAGTAAAAGGAGAAAAAGTTTTTTTTTGCCTGGCACACAAGTAATGCTACTTTGTAGCTTTACTAGGTTGACATCTTATTTTTAGGTGTGCGTGGTGCTGCTCTTATCATGCCCCTTGCATTCTTCATTGAAACGGGGTGATTCCCTGGCTTGATTTTAATGGTAAAATGGGAGAATATGCCAGTCCATGAAGTTGAAGCATGTTTCTGCTGCTGATCGCCTACAACGTGTCATAGATCCCAGTCTTGAGTTACTAGATCTGTTTGAAGTCTTTACAATTTAGCATTGAGATAGTGACACACAACATGGTGCAACTTATTACAGCTGTGAAGGTGATACTTCTCCACAGTTAGAGCAGGCTTATTTCTGACATCATGGAATAAATGGAGTACTTTGAAGTCTGCAGTATTTGTTGAAAGCTTTTAGATGTTAAAACATTAATGTTGTTTTCACTTGTATCATATTACCAAGCTCTCACTGTAATGCTGTAATGAAAAATACATAGTAAATATATAATTCAGTTAGGAACGAGTTGGAGGTCCAATAATTTGATGACCAGGATAACAGTATCAAAAGCTGCATGACAAAGCACATTTATTACAAATTAAAATTAAATCTTTGTTGGTAGATACCTCAGCATTTTTCCTGAGTCAGGTTATATATGCTTGCTGTTAGAGAAATATTTACTTTTCCCAGACCCACAAAGCCAGTCAACTCTTGCATAGATTGTTAGAGGGCTCCTGTTGTGCATAGAGCCTGAACACCACTAAGTTTATACCTTCAATTAAAAATAAATGAAATCTGGATAGATGAGGTGTGGAATTGATATATTGGCTCAGGCCTTTCAATTTCCAGATGATTGGTTAAACCACCTGAGAAATTCTGAAGGATTGTGAATTAGAGGATTGCTCAAAAAAATTGATGGAAGACACGTATCTTTTTTTAAAATCTGTTCAGGCTTAGAAATGGTGTTTCTGATCCTGATTGGAAGATCTGAGCCATTGCTGCAAAACGTGCCTTCCCAGTAAGTTTCAGTTTCTCATTGACAGGGATAAAGTATATAGACTGTAACCACAGCAGATACTTCCATTGGTTCTTCATTGTTCATATTGCCTTAAAATAGTCACTGGATGATCTCAGTAGCTTTGTAATGTCCTTGATGTACAGTACTTTTTCTTTACAATCACAGACTTGTTTCTGCACAAAGGATAAAAACAAGGACTGCAGATGCTGGAAATTAGAGTCTAGATTAGAGTGGTGCTGGAAAAGCACAGCAGGTCAGGCAGCATCCGAAGACCAGGAAAATCGACGTTTTGGGCAAAAGTCCTTCATCAGGAATAGAGGCAGGGTGCCTGCAGAGTGGAGAGATAAATGAGAGGGGGTAGGGGTGGGGAGAAAGTAGCATAGAATACAATAGGTGAATGGGGGTGGGGATGAAGGTGGTAGGTCAGAGAGGAGGGTGAAGTAGATAGGTGGAAATGAAGATAGGCAGGTAGGACAGGTCATGAAGGCAGTGCTGAGCTGGGGTGAGGTGGGGGAAAGGGAAATGAGGAAACTGGTGAAATCCACATTGATGCCATGGGGTTGAAGTGTTCCGAGGCGGAAGATGAGGCGTTCTTCCCCCAGGCATCGGGTGGTGAGGGAGCGGTGGTGGAGGCACCCCAGGACCTGCATGTCCTCGGCAGAGTGGGAGGGAGAATTGAAATGTTGGGCCAAAGGGTGGGGGGGTTGATTGGTGCGGGTGTCCCGGAGATGTTCCCTAAAGTGCTCTGCTAGGAGGCGTCCAGTTTCCTCAATGTAGAGGAGACAACGGATACAATAAATGATATTAGTGGATGTGCCGATAAAACCTTGGATGTGAAAGGCTCCTTTGGAGTCTTGGATGGAAGTGAGGGAGGAGGTGTGGGTGCAGGTTTTGCAATTCCTGTGGTGGCAGGGGAGGGTAGGTTGTTGGGGGGGCGTGGACCTGACCAGGTAGTCACTGAAGGAACGGTCTTTGCGGAAAGCGGAAATGAGTGAGGAGGGGGGGGAATATATCCCTGGTGATGGAGTCCATTTGGAGGTGGCGGAAATGTCATCGGATGATGCAAAGGTTGATAGCGTGGAAGTTGAGCACCAGGGGGGTTCTGTCCTTGTTACGGTTGCAGGGGTGGGGTTTGATGGCGGAGGGACGGGATGTGGACAAGATGCGTTGGAGGGCATCTTTAACCACGTGGGAAAGGAGATTGCGGTCTCTAAAGAAGGAGGCCATCTGGTGTGTTCTGTGGTGGAACTGGTCCTCCTGGGAGCAGATGAGGCGGAGGAATTGGGAATACAGGATGTCATTTTTGCAGGAGGTAGGGTGGGGAGAGGTGTAATCTAGGTAGCTGTGGGAGTCCCATTTTTCCGTTCATGGCTCTGCAGTGTGTGCAAGTTGACTTCCTTCAAATGCCCCATCAAGTTTTGTTCAGAATCGTTGATCATCTTTCTTCTTGCCACCTTTAGAGTGTATCAGGTCATTACCACTAGCTGGACTTTTACAAATAAAATTCTTCCTCATTCTTGATGCTTTTCTTGCCCATAACATTTACTCTTTGATAACTCGTTTCTTGTGCAGCAAACTATGGGGCTTAGCTTTTTTTTTTGGCAAAGAAATTAGAGCTAAAAATTCTGAACTGATTTCACCCAAGTATGTCAGAGCTCAGGCATCCACACTATTGTTTAATGCTAAATTTTATTTACACAGTTCCCTTTGCTCCTTCACCAGTTCAGCTCAACTCAGAAGAACATTTGGCTTCACTTGCTCTGTTTTTGGATCTCCTGCCACCCTACTTGGAATTCAATTTGCTGTAGTTTTATTGACTGAACTTAATTCGTCTGTCTGTGTTCCTCTGACACAGTTGACTGTTTTTATTGTGGATGTCACCACCAGGAGGAGCAAGAAGGGTTACCGCTGACATCACTATGCAGCGACCGAATGTCAAGTACTGCCTGTCACAAATATGGCGCTGCCCATGTAGTCGAATGCCCATGTTAAT
The DNA here is from genome assembly GCF_037043375.1 of Chiloscyllium plagiosum. Taxonomy (NCBI): domain Eukaryota; kingdom Metazoa; phylum Chordata; class Chondrichthyes; order Orectolobiformes; family Hemiscylliidae; genus Chiloscyllium; species Chiloscyllium plagiosum. The sequence continues at coordinate 134,402,415 of NW_028270141.1, forward strand.
CGAAGCTTTCCTTCCTGTTAAGCAGTCAATTTCTCTCTCTTACTTCATAATGGACTAAATTAGTGCGAGGAACTGAGAAGGCCCGACAGGTGTCTGGGTTAGCATTGGAGGGTTTGGTCATTCCTTTTATAAACTAAAACATGGGGGCAGTCTGTACATGCGACAGCATCCATTTTACCTGCTTTGCTGGTGTTTGGGGTATTTTGAAGTTTTGCAATTTATGACACCCTTTAACTTGATGTCCTCTGCAAACAATAATGTTTCTTTATTCTTTCATTCAAGTCACTAAATGTGAGTGAAGAAGAGAAGGCAGTGCACATGCCTGTGAAATGCCACTTGTCGCGTCCTGAGAATCCAAGAACAACCCCTAAAACAAATACGAGAGAAGTCCTACTGGAGTCGAAACGTTAACCTGATTTCTGTCTCCACAAATGCTGCCAGACCTACCAAGTTTCTTCAGCAAATTGTGTGTCTCTGATTTTCAGCCTCTGCAATGTTTTGCTTTTATTTGAGAGAACAAGCCCTGCATTGCCTATTCGTCTCTTCCCTCCACAACATTGCTAGTTCTTTATAAGAAAATATTCTACGCAACTTTGTGGAATCTAACTTTCGCTACCAATCACTCATGCACATTGTTATCAAATGTCTTGTGCATTAATAGACAATTCCCTACCCCTACCATGCTGTTCAAAAATTTGTAAAGATTTTTAAAAACTTAATGTATTCAATTTTTCTTACTTATCGTGGTTTAGTTTTGTGATTTGCACTTCATCTTATTTAGTAGCTTTCTAATTATCTAGTTTTTATGCTTTAGAAATGGAAAGGAGGGAGTGGCTTGTTTTGTATGAATACTAATAATCCCTGTATTTGGAACAGGAGATATTGCTGCTTCAGCGTTCCTACCAGGATTTTAAGAAAAACTTGAACTCTATTAAATGACTATCCTGAATTTGAACCTGAAATGATTATCTTGAACCGTGTGGTTGATTCTCATTTCATTTCTCTTGAACTTGAATCCCAAGTTTTTGATATTTTTCTCTGAAGTACCACCGTCTGACCAAATCTTTCTACTATAAAAGATGCAATTTAAAAATACTGGAACGTGTATTACAAATGAAACAAAATGGTATAAACATTGTAATGGTTTCCAGAGTCTATTCAATTCTCAATTTTCTATTCCATTTTAGGTGACATTCATGGACAGTACACAGACCTCCTGCGATTGTTTGAATATGGAGGATTTCCACCTGAGGCAAATTACTTGTTTTTAGGTGATTATGTAGATCGAGGCAAGCAATCTCTGGAGACCATTTGCCTTCTACTAGCTTACAAGATCAAATATCCAGAAAACTTCTTCCTTTTGCGTGGAAATCATGAGTGCGCCAGTATCAATCGTATCTATGGCTTCTACGATGAGTGTAAGTATCTGAGTTATTGCTTCTCACTATTTAACTTGTTAAATGATGGTATTGCTATTTTGTATGATATTTTCAGTGGGTATAATTAGTGTACATATCTCAGGTTTTGCTATGTAATTTGTATCTTTAACAGTCAAAGACCATGATTGACTTGCAGAATTGCTTAAAATAAAGTATTGAAAAGATTCTGTTGTTCCTGCATAAAAATAAACTTGTTTTGCTCTGCAAAACTAACTTCAGTATTTGCTCACCAGCGTTCATCAAACGTGAATAGGATGCAGTAAATTAAAATTCTGGACTAATATTCCATTATAAACCCACTGACTCCCACAGTTAACTGAACTATACACACTGTGCTGTGCTCTATTCCGTTCTCCCAGTTCCTCCATCTCCAGCGATGATGTCACCTAAGGGCACACTTTCCTCATTCCTGAAGAAGGGCTTATGCCCGAAACGTCGATTCTCCTGTTCCTTGGGTGCTGCCTGGCCTGCTGCGCTTTTCCAGCAACACATTTTCAACTCTTCACTTCACATAATCTAATTTACTGCATTTGCTGCTTACAGTAATGTATGTTGGGGAAAAGATGCGTAGACTGAGTGTCCGCTTCTCACTACGTCTACATTCTGCCCATAAAAGTGACCCGGAACTTCTAGTTGCCTGCCACTTCAAAAGGAAGCCTCCAAAATATCCACCTCCTTCCTCAACCAAAGATTCCCCAGCACCATTGTTGACAGGGTGCTCAAGCAGGTCCAATTCATCTCCCGCACTTGGGCCTTCACCCCCTCTCTTCCCTCCCACAACAGCAATTGGGTTCCCCTTGTCCTTGCCTACTGTCCAACTAGCATCCACATCCATAAGTAACTGGCTGCCATTTCCACCACAAGACACACATTCCCTTCCCTTCCCTTCTGCAGGGACAGTTCCCTCCGAGACACCCTGGTCCAATCTTCCTTAACTCCCAAACAGCATTCTCCGTCCCACCTAATGGCACTTTTCCCTGTAATCGCCCAAAGTGCAGCATTTGCCCATTTGCCTCCTCCCTCCTCAGTATGCAGTGGCCAAAATATTCCTTCCAGGTGAAGCAGCGCTTTGCCTTCACTTCACATAGGAGAAAGTGAGGGCTGCAGATGCTGGAGATCAGAGCTGAAAATGTGTTGCTGGAAAAGCGCAGCAGGCCAGGCAGCACCCAAGGAACAGGAGAATCGACGTTTCGGGCATAAGCCCTTCTTCAGGAATGAGGGAAGTGTGTCCAGCAGGCTAAGATAAAAGGTAGGGAGGAGGGACTTGGGGGAGGGGCGTTGGGAATGCCATAGGTGGAGGAAGGTCAAGGTGAGGGTGATAGGCCGGAGTGGGATGGGGGCGGAGAGGTCAGGAAGAAGATTGCAGGTTAGGAAGGCAGTGCTGAGTTCGAGGGATTTGACTGAGACAAGTTGGGGGGATGGGAAATGAGAAAACTGGAGAAATCTGAGTTCATCCCTTGTGGTTGGAGGGTTCCCAGGCAGAAGATGAGGCGCTCTTCCTCCAACCGTCGTGTTGCCATGGTCTGGCGATGGAGGAGTCCAAGGACCTGCATGTCCTTGGTGGAGTGGGAGACGGAACGTTTCAGAGAACACCTCTGGGACACCCGGACCAACCAACCCAATCACCCCGTAGCCCAACACTTTAACTCCGCCTCCCACTCCACCAAGGACATGCAGGTCCTTGGACTCCTCCATCGTCAGACCATGGCAACATGACGGTTGGAGGAAGAGCGCCTCATCTTCTGCCTGGGAACCCTCCAACCATAAAGGATGAACTCCGATTTCTCCAGTTTCCTCATTTCCCCTCCCCCACCTTGTCTCAGTCAAATCCCTCGAATTCAGCACCGCCTTCCTAACCTGCAATCTTCTTCCTGACCTCTCCGCCCCCATCCCACTCCGGCCTATCACCCTCACCTTGACCTCCCTCCACCTATCGCATTCCCAACGCCCTCCCCCAAGCCCCTCCTCCCTACCTTTTATCTTAGCCTGCTGGGCACACTTTCCTCATTCCTGAAGAAGGGCTTATGCCCGAAATGTCGATTCTCCTGTTCCTTGGGTGCTGCCTGGCCTGCTGCGCTTTTCCAGCAACACATTTTCAACTCTTCACTTCACATAATCTAATTTACTGCACTTGCTGCTTACAGTAATGTATGTTGGGGAAAAGATGCGTAGACTGAGTGCCCGCTTCTCACTACGTCTACATTCTGCCCATAAAAGTGACCCGGAACTTCTAGTTGCCTGCCACTTCAAAACACCACTCTGTTCCCTGGCTAGTATCTGTTTCAGGCTTGCTGCAGTGCTCCAGCAAAGTTCAGTGTAAGCTGGAAGAACAACACCTCATTTTCAACTTGGGGACCCTACAGTGTGCTGGACTTAATTCCAATTTCAATAACTTTAGGGCTTGAATTCTCCTATGTCCTAGCCCCCACCCCCAAACACAAGCCTTTGTTACCACATATTCTGCTATTGCACACAACCCATTGTTAGCCACTAACCGTTTCCATTAACAGCTGCTCATCCTGGAGGAAAACATAGCTGGTCTAAATAGTAAGTTTGCAGATGTTATAAAGATTGTTGGAGTTGCGAACAGTGAGGAGGTTTGTCACTCAGTTGGTGGCATGCACTGAAAAATGGCCGATGGAGTTTAGAGACATAGAGATGTACAGCATGGAAACAGACCTTTGGTCCAACCTGTCCATGCCAACCAGATATCCCAACCCAATCTAGTCCCACCTGCCAGCACCCGGCCCATATCCCTCCAAACCCTTCCTATTCATATACCAATCCAAATGCCTCTTAAATGTTGCAATTGTACCAGCTTCCACCACATCCTCTGGCAGCTTGTTCCATACACATACCACCCACTGTGTGAAAAAGTTTCCCTTTAGGGCTCTCTTATATCTTTCCACTCACCCTAAACCTATGCCCTCGAGTTCTGGACTCCTCGATTCCAGGGAAAAGACTTTGTCTATATATCCTATCCATGCTCCTCATAATTTTGTAAACCTCTATAAGGTCACCCCTCAGCCTCCGACGCTCCAGGGAAAAAAGCCCCAGCCTGTTCAGCCTCTCCCTGTAGCTCAGATCCTCCAACCATGGCAACATCCTTGTAAATCTTCTCTGAATCCTTTCAATTTTCACAATATCTTTCTGATAGGAAGGAGACCAGAATTGCATGCAATATTCCAACAGTGGCCTAACTAACTGCAACATGACCTCCCAACTCCTGTACTCGATACTCTGACCAATAAAAGAAAGCATACCAAACGCCGCCTTCACTATCCTATCTACCTGCGACTCTACTTTCATGGAGTTATGAACCTGCACTCCAAGATCTCTTTGTTCAGCAACACTCCCTAGGACCCTACCATTAAGTGTACAAGTCCTGCTAAGATTTGCTTTCCCAAAATACAGCACCTCGATTTATCTGAATTAAACTCCATCTGCCACTTCTCAGCCCATTGGCCCATCTGGTCCAGATCCTGTTATAATCTGAGGTAACCTTTTTCGCTGTCCACTACACCTCCAATTTTGGTGTCATCTGCAAACTTACTAACTGTACCTCTTAAGCTCGCATCCAAATCATTTATGCAAATGACAAAAGGTAGAGGGCCCAGCACTGATCCTTGTGGCACTCCAGTGGTCACAGGCCTCCAGTCTGAAAAACAACCCTCCACCACCACCCTCGGTCTTCTACCTTTGAGCCAGTTCTGTATCCAAATGGCTAGTTCTCCCTGTATTCCATGAGATCGAGCCTTGCTAACCAGTCTCCCATGAGGAACCTTGTTGAACGCCTTACTGAAGTCCATATCGATCACATCTACCACTCTGCCCTCATCAATCCTCTTTGTTACTACTTCAAAAAGCTCAATCAAGTTTGTGAGACATGATTTCCCACACACAAAGCCATGTTGACTATCCAGAATTAGTCCTTGCCTTTCCAAATACATGTACATCCTGTCCCTCAGGATTCCCTCCAACAACTTGCCCACCACCGACATCAGGCTCATTGGTCTATAGTTCCCTGGCTTGTCCTTACCACTCTTCTTTAACAGTGGCGCCACATTAGCCAACCTCCAGTCTTCTGCCACCTCACCTGTGACTATCGATGATACAAGTATCTCAGCAAGAGGCCCAGCAATCACTTCTCTAGTTTCCCAAAGAGTTCTCTGGTGCACCTGATCAGGTCCTGGGGATTTATCCACCTTTATATGTTTGAAGACATCCAACACTTCCTCCTCTGTAAAATGGACGTTTTGCAAGGTGTCACCATCTATTTCCCTACATTTTATATCTTCCATGTCCCTTTCCACAGTAAATACTGATGCAAAATACTCGTTTAGTATCTCCCCCATTTCTGCGACTTCACGCAACCTTAATCCAGCCAAATGTGAGGTGATGCATTTTGGAACGTCAAATATGGAAGAAAATTATATAGTGAATGGTAGAGCTCTTAGGAGCATTGATATGCAGAGGGATGTGGATATACAGGTCCACAGATCACTGAGGTGGCAGAGCAGGTAGGTAAGGTAGTAAGAAAGGCCCATGGCATGCTTGCCTTTGTTGGAAAGGGCATTGAGTATAAGGATAGCCAAGTTATGCTGCAGCTTTATTGAACTTTAGTTAGGCCATACTTGGGGGAACATTGCTTACAGTGCTGGTCATATCACTACCAGAAGGATGTGGATGCTTTGGAGAGGGTACAGAATAGGTTTACCAGGATGTTGCCTGTTATGGGGGATTTTTATCCATGACAAAAGGTTGGCTAGACTGGGTTCATTTTCACTGATATGCAGGAGGTTATGGGGAGACCTGATAGAAGTTCATAAGATCGTGAATGGCATGGATAGAATGGAAAGTATGGGGCTTTTTCCCCCAGTGTTGAGGGGTCAGTTACTGGGGGACACGGGCTCTAGTGTGAGGGGGGGAAAGTGTGCAAGGCAGGTGTGCAAAGGGTGTTGCATACCTGGAATGCATTGCCAAATGAGGTGGTGGAAGTAGACACAATAGCAGCACTCAAGAAGCATCTGGACAAATACATGAATCGGAAGGGAATAGTGGGGTACAGATCCTGTAAGTGAGGACAGTTTTAGTATGGAAAGACCAAAATGTGTCGGTGCAGGCTTGGAGGGCTGAAGGGCCTGTTCCTGTGCCGTGGTGTTCTTGTTCCTAGCCAGATCGTTATCCATTTCTTTCTCTGTCCAGTGGTTTTTCTCTTTCTTGGGGCTCTATCCCCATCTGTCGTACACACCTTACTCCCTCCCCTTAACCCTGGAACCATTCTTGTAAACCTCTTCTCCATTTTACCAAATACATTCAAGTCCTTTCTAAGATATGGTCCCAGAATTATGCACAGCACTCCTGGGGAGGTCTTATGTGGGTTCAGCTTTAAGTGAGTAGGTGAAGATGTGACTTTGGGCTATAATGTGAAAAAATGCAAAATTATCCATTTGGCCAGAAAAGTAAAATAAGTAAGTATTATCTAAATGGTGAGATATTGTAGAGGTATCTGGTTGTCCTAGAGTGTGAATCACAAAAGATTAATTCGGCATCTGTATTATTGCAATCCAAAATACTGTATGCTTATTATTTTCTCTCTGCCTTTCCTCTCACCTTTTAACTTATGCAGATGTACATGTAGGGGTCTCTCCTCTCGCACACTCTTCAGTGCCTACTATTTTGTATTATCTGTTCATGTTCATTGTACCAAAATGTATGGCCTCGCTTCTCTACATTGAACGTCGTCTGCTACTTCTCTGCTCATTCCTCTGACTTGTCAAGTTCCAAAGCTACCCTCCTGACCGTTTAGAATTCTCCCCATATTTAGTAATCTGCAAAATTACCCACTGTGTATTAAGACCTACATTATTTATATATAAAATAAATGCAGACAGCCAGGCGAAGTAAGGGTTCCAACTCCTCGGGGGGCCGCTACTGCCATTTTTTCTTTGGCTTGACATCTACCCATTAAATTTATTGCTGCTTCTTATCAGTCAGCCAATTTTGTATCCACGTTACTACTATCTCAGTTTCGTCATGCAACAGACTTGAGCACTATCGAACACCTTTTGGAACTCTGTGTACCACATTGACAGCCTTGATGTCATCACCCTTTTTTGTTCCCTTATCGGGAAAAAGATGTTGGACTTGAGTCCCAATATGTCGTGTATTCGAATACCATCCCGCTGCATGAGCCAGGATGGGTCCATTCACCCACCATACTGTCATCATTGATTTTTTAATTGATTTCAACTTACTTTTAGATTACATTAGATTACTTACAGTGTGGAAACAGGCCCTTCGGCCCAACAAGTCCACACCGACCCGCCGAAGCGCAACCCCCTCCATTCCCCTACATTTACCCCTTTACCTAACAGTACGGGCAATTTAGCATGGCCAATTTACCTGACCTGCACATCTTTGGACTGTGGGAGGAAACCCACGCAGACACTGGGAGAACGTGCAAACTCCACACAGTCAGTCGCCTGAGTCGGGAATTGAACCCAGGTCTCTGGCGCTGTGAGGCAGCAGTGCTAACCACTGGGAGAAAAACAGTCATTTTATGCTGCTAATAGGATATTAGAATACACTGACTCAATGTGTTAGATGTAACATGGCTTTCAAAATTTAATTGGGTAATTATATATAAAAAAAGGTACGGTTACAAGAAATATTTTCAAAGCCCTTTTGTTTTGGGACCTTTCGCATTGGACTTAAGACAGTGAATGTAACTCCTTTGATCAAGAAGAGATGGAAACAAAGTAGGAAAGTACAGTGAGTTAGATTGACATCTGTGGTAGGGAAAATGTTAGAAGCTATTTTTAAAAAGTTCTGGCAGGGCACTTAATCATCGTTAAAGGGTAATTAGCATGATTTTGTGAAAGGGAAATTGTATTTAACCCAATTCAGTAGAGTTCTTTGAGGAAGTAACATACTATGGATAAGAAGATCTGTTAGATGTACTGCATTACTGCAGAAGGCACTTGATAAAATGCATCAAAGATTGTTGTGGAAAGTTTAATGGTGTAGGGGATTGCAAATTGGTATGGATAGAAGATTGGAGACTAACAGGCATAAATGGACCTTCAGGTTGACAAAATGCAACAAGTACAGCAGTTGGGACGTCATGTTGTGGTTGTTCAAGACATTGGGGAGGCCTCTTGTGGAGTACTGTGTCCAGCTCTGTTCGCCCTGTTAGAGGAAAGATATTACTAAGCTGGAGAGGGTTTGGAAAAGATTTATCAGGTGGTGGTTGGGAATGGAGAGTTTGAGTTCTAAGGAGAGGCTAGATAGGCGGAAAGGACTTGAATGCATTTGGTAACATGGAGAAGACGTTTACAAGATAGGCTGAGACTTTTTTCACTAGAGCATAGGGGGTTATGGGGTGACCCTATAGAGGTTTATAAAATCATGAAGGTATAGAAAAGGTGGGGTGGCACAGTGGCTCACTGGTTAACACTGCTACGTCACAGCGCCAGCGATCCAGGTTTGATTGCAGCCTCAGACGACTGTCTGTGTGGAGTTTGCACATTCTTCCTGTGTCTGCGTGGGTTTCCTCTGGGTGCTCTGATTTTCTCCCACAGTTCAAATGACATGCAGGTCAGATGAATTGGCTGTGCTAGGGTATGGGGAATGGGTCTGGGTGGGTTACTCTTCAGAAGGTCGGTGTGGACTTGTGCTGAAGGGCCTGTTCCTACACTGTAGGGATTCTTAAAAAAAAAATTTCAAGACCAGACGGCATGTTTTTAAGATAAGTGGAGAAAGATTTTAAAAAGGACATGAGGGGCAATTTTTTTGGGAAAAGCACAGATTCGCATGTAGAATCAACTTTCAGAGGAAGTAGTAGATACTGATACTGTTACAGTGTTTAAAAGACGTTTGGATAAGTACATGAATAAGAAATGTTTGGAGGGATATGGGCCGAGTGCAGCCAGTGGGAGTAACTCAGTTTGGGATTATGGTCAGCATGGACTGGTTGGATGAAAAGATCTGTTTCTGTGCTGAATGACTAAGTCGTATGTCACAAGAATTGGGATTAGGACTTCAATTATTTGTTTAGAATTTATATAATAGGCTTGAATGAAGGATGGAACATATGTTTACAACGTTAGCAGTCAACATAGGTAGCAAAGCAAGGTGTGAAGAGAAAATGAGGATACAAAAAGATAAGTTATGTGAGTGGGTAAAGATATGGTACAATGAAAAAATGCAAAAATTATCCATTTTGACAGGAAGAATAAAAGAACTTGAAATGATGAGATATTGTAGAGTCACAGGGCTGTACAGAATTGGAAACAGACCCTTCGGTCCAACTCTTCCATGCCAACCAGATAGCCTTGAATAATCTAGTCCCATTTGTCAGCATTTGGCCCATATCCCTCTTAAACTCTTCCTAATCACTCTATCCAGGTGCCTTTTAAATGTTGTAAGTGTGCCAGCCTCCTCCCACGTCCTCTGGTAGCTCCTTCCATACATGTACCATGAAAAAGTTGCCCCTTAGGTCCCTTTTAAATCTTTCCCCTCTCACCTTAAATCTGTGCCCTGTAGTTCTGGACTCCCCTACCCCAGGGAAATCACTTGTCTATTCACCCTATCCATACCCCTCATGATTTTATAAACCTGTATACGGTCACTCCTCAGTATCTGACACTCCAGATAAAACAGCCCCAGCCTATTCAGCCGCTTCCTATAACTCAAACCCTCCAACCCTGGCAACATCCTTGAGTCTTTTCTGAATCCTTCAAAGTTTCACAACATCCTTCCGATATCAGGGAGACCAGAATTACATGCAGTATCTCAAAAGTGGCCTAACCAATGTCCTGTACAGCTCCAACATGACCTCCTAACTCCTGTACTCTGTGCTGACCAACAAAGGCAAGCATACCAAAAGCCTCCTTTGCCATCCTATCTACCTGCAATTCCACTTTAAAGGAACTATTAATTTGCACCCCAATGTCACTTTGTTCAGCAACATTCCCCAGGACCTTACCATTATGTGTGTAAGTCCTGCCCTGATTTACATTTCCAAAATGCAGCACCTCCCATTTATCTAAATTAAACTCCATCTGCCACTCCTCAGTCCATGAACCCGACTGATCAAGATCCTGTTGTACCTTCTTCGCTGTCCACTAACACTTCCAAATTAGGTGTCATTTACAAACGTACTAACCATACCATCTACGTTCACATCCAAATCATGTATATAAATGACAAAAAGCAGTGGACACAGCCTTGATCCTTGTGGCACACTGCTGGACACAGGCCTTCAGTCTGAAAAGCAACCCTCCACCGCCATCCTCTGCCTTTGACTTTTGAGCCATTTCTGGACTCAGAGATGCAATGTTATCCTGATGTCCTAACGCATGAATCACAGAAGATTAGTATGCAAGTACAGCAAGTAATCAGAAAATATATTGGAATATTATCATTTATCATCAGGGAAACTGAATATAAAATTTAGGTTATACTTAAGTTATACGTGGCATCAGTAAAACTACTTCTGGGGCACAGTGTTAGATGCCTTTTTTAAGGAAGAATGTAAATATTTTGGAGCTGGTTGAGAGAAGGTTTATCAGACTAATACCTGGGATACATAGGTTGTCTAATAAGGAAAAGTTAGTCTAGGCTTATCTCTTGCAGTTTAGACCAATGAGGAAATTTGATTGAAATATCCTGAGGAGTTTTAGCAGAGGAGATGTGGGGAGGATGTTTTTTCCAATGGAAAAATCTAAATCAGGGGATGAGTAGTTTAAATGGGAAACCACTAATTTTTAATGTAGCAATGAGGAGAATTTCTCTCTGGCTGAGAGTCTTTGGAACTCCCTTCCTGGAAAGTTGCTGGCAGCAGAGTCCTTGAATATTTTTAAGACCGAGATGGATACGTTCTTTGATAAGGGGGTGAAAGGTTACTGAAGGAGCCATGAATGCAGATTTAAGATTAGTTTGATCAGCCATGACCTTATTGAATGGTGGAGCAGGCTGAAGGGTCTGAATGACTTGCTGCTGCTTGTTTGAATGAGAAACATGGAGTGTGATAGAGTACCTCTTAAAGATCCAGCATGGACATGATGAGCTAATTCTCTTTACTCGTTCTATTTATTCTTGTGTTCCATTTATGAATCTTTATAACAATGAATTTTTTTAAAGAACTTGGGTTGTAAAGTGATGGAAAAATTGATTATTGATTAGATAATTGCTCAGGTCTTTTCTGACTTACGTTTTTGAAACATCAGAGGGGGGAAAAAGTACGCCAGAAGCAGGTTCTTTCAGGGGGAGAAGAGAACCACAACAGCAGATGTTCTATTATTAGCAGTCTTCAAGTGGTCAGGGCTAGAGAGAGATCTTGTGCTTAGAATTCTAAAGAAAGCTACAGAAGGCTGTGGAGGTGTCAGAGAAAGAAATTTAAAATGTTCAGTGCATTTAGGGCTAACTAATAAAGTCACTTAGTTTGTTTTCAGGATATCTGGGCGAGAGAGATTCCCTGAAGAATGTACCTAGTGAATGTATAGCAATTTGCTGAAAAGGAGCTGATTATAACCCTGTCAGCTCAGCAAGAAGCTTTAGTATGGCGATCAGGGTAGGTTTTTAGAGATGTATGTATCTGTAAAGGTATTGCTGGGGAATAAAATGGATAACTTTTTTTTCGATACTTCCAGTCAAATTGTTTCAGTGGTTTCTGTATATTATGATACGATTTGTGTCTTTCTTTTGCATAATAAACTTGTTATTCCACTGTTAAAAAAACGTTGGCAGCCTCTTGTGACTGTCTACCACAGTAAACAAAAAGCACAATAAAGCTTGTAGTATATCCAGCCATGGTTCACTCTGGCATTTGATTTGTCTGGAACTACCATCAACTGGCATCATATCAAAATCTGTCAGATTTGTCTTACTGTAACTGTATCTAGTCTGTTATTCCAGAATTCTTCATTTCAGAGGTTTGAGTCAAAATGTTAAATTTTTGCAATAAGATGTCATTCTGTAAAGTGCAATTACTTCAGTGCCATTCACAGGTACTGCAAAAGTCCACGTCCATATGCACCCAAAAAAAAGGACAACACTCAGACACAGCCTGATAAATGGCAAGTAACATTTGCATCATACAAGTGCCCATCTCCTTTGTTCAATGGCACTATCACAGCTGAACTCCAGGATATTGATCATAGGGAAGTGGATTATCATTGTCCAGAACCCGAACTGGACCAGCCATGCACAAACTTTAGGAGAGTTGGTCAGAAAGTGGAAATGCTTCCGTAAGCAACTTTTATCTTGACTGTCCAAAACCTGTCCACCATCTGTAAGGTCAGGAATATGATATGCTGAGTGAAAATCCTAGAATTCCCTCCCTCCCTCCCCAAGGACCAGTAGGTATTTCTGCACCATGTGGACTGCAGCTGTTGTGGAAGATGGCTCACTGTCACATTGTGAGCAATCAGGGGCAGATATAAAATACAGTGCATGCCAGCTGTGTCTATATCCTGTGAAAGAATTTAAAAAAGAACAGCTTGTTTCTAAAAGCTGCAAGTTTACTTCCACGTGCTAACAAAGCAGAAGTTAACAGGTTCATGAAAGTTTACACGCAAAAAAAAGAAAACTGGGAATGGCTTTGTTAATAGTCTTGACATGAGGCAAGTCGTCACAGTGAGAGAGGGAGCATTTAGTCAATGATCCAGCTGGCCCTCATAATGTGAGAAAGTCTTGATGGGCTAGTGGATCTTTTCCTGTCATAAGATGTCATGCTAATGTTTTATGTTGTGCAGCCTTTATTGGGTTTTGGTTAGGGCACTGACATTGGCAGCCACAGCTGAGTTTTACATTCGCCTGCCTTGACAGGCTTGAATGTGGTGGGCTTGGGAAAGGGTCTTCCTACTGCCTACAAACCCACTCTCTAAAAGCCTGGAATTTTGGGTGGAAGAAGGGTCAGGAGCAGGACTGGCTTCTGGAAGCTTGTCTGCCTTAAAGTTATGAAGTGGCCAGTTAATTGCTGTAGCTCCCAGAGGTGATACCTACTTTTTGCAGAGGACAGGGAGCCAGGGACCAGGCGTACAATATGACAAGCATTTCAGAAAGTAAGGGAAGGAGTGGAAGTAGGGAGTAGGGTTTGACCTATAAGGAGAGGCTGGATAGGCTGGGGCTATTTTACCTGGACCATCTGAGGCTAGGGGTGACTTTTATAGAGGTTTACAAAATCATGAGGGGCATGGATAGGGTGCATAGCCAAGAGCTCTCTTTCCCCTCCCCCCCCCCCCCCCCCCCCCCCCCCCACCTCCCCCAAGAGTAGGGGAGTCCAAAATTAGAGGGCGCAGATTTAAGGTGAGAAGGGAAGATATAAAAGAGACCTAAGGAGCAACTTCTTCATGCAAAGGGTAATGTGTGCGTGGAATGAGCTGCCATAGGAAGTGGTTGAGGCTGGTACAAATACAACACTTAAAAGGCATCTGGATGCATTCATGAATAGGAAGAGAAGAAGGATGTGGGCCAAATGCTGGCAAATGGGACTCCATTAATTTAGGATATCTGGTCAGCATGGGCGAGTGGGACTGAAGAGCTTGTTTCTGTGTTGTGCAACTCTTGACTCTCATTTGAGCTGTAAGTGCACCTAACATCCCATAGTTTAATTGGAGAGATTTTTTAAAAAAACTGAAAGGAAATCCGAAAACTTAAGCTTGTGGAAAAAGTAAGGGTTTAATGATGACCACGAATCCACTATTGATTGTCAGGAAGAACCTTTCTGTTTCACTAATGTACTTTAGGGAAGGAAATCTGCCGTCCTTGCCTGGTCCGGCTTACATGACTCTAAACCCACAGCAATGTGGTTGACTCCTAACTGTTCTGAGACAGTCAGGGTTGGGCAATAAATGCTGGCTTAGCCAGAGACATCCACATCTTATAAGAGAATTTTAAAAAGATTAACTGGTATATCTAAGCACTCTGATTTGTGTCCACACCATTGCCTCTTTTTCCACACTTCCAATTATAGTTCGATTCAGAGATGCAAATTTGGTTGGGGTGCAGCGTCACTGTTAGCTAACTTGAAACACTCGTGCCAACCATTAAAATTCATACTGCTACTTTTCTCTTTCACCTGATTATTTTCATTGCTGATCACATATGGTGCACTTTTTTTTAATCCAGTCAGCTTTGCTTTTTCTGTCACCAGTTTCATTTACCTTTCCACTGATTTCAAGTTGCCACTCTATCCCCCCTCCTATGCCCACCTGCCATTTCTCTATTTCACTCCACCCCTCCCAATACAATCCAACTGACACTGGCATTCTTCTTTCTTCCATGCTCAAAAGCATTGTTCCTTCCTTTTTTTTTGCTCCTTTCCCCTTAATGTTGTCCACCCCTTCCTTGCCGTTCAGTGTTATCCATTTCCCCTTTCTCAGTGCTACTCATACTTGTGAGCTGCCATGAAATGATTCTGTCAAATGGAAACTTCAGTAAATATTTAGCTATTCTCAAGAATTCTTACCCGTAATATACAAGAATCACCACAGCCAGTCTTGGGTAGGAGTGTAATAGGAACTTCCTCTGAGTTGATTTTGGCCACAAACACTGATATGTGGTCCTTCCAACTAAACTAAATATCATACTTTGTGTTATTGAATTTAGAGATTTCAGTTACCAAGTCACACAATTGTAACAACCTGGGAGATTTCAGCTGCTATCTGTGCTAACTTTCTGGAGGTGTAATTTACCGAGTGCCATTCTGTAACAGGCCTTCCCTTAGCCCTACTCATTGTTTCACAGTTCCAGCTTTAGAATTTTCCTAACTTACATTCAGAATTAAACAATTTTGCGCACTCATGTCAGATTTTTAACATTTTAATCGTAGAAACCATTTTTGTTTTATGCAGTAGTACAATTTATTTTGATCGAGTGGCATGGGTGAATGCCAATCCTTGGTTGTTTCATTAGTTTGTGAAGGGTTATGGTTGTTTCTCATTCTGTAGATCATTCGATTACTATATTAAGACCCTTATCTATTTGTGAACTCTGAAATTCTCCATTACTCTTCTCATGCCAGCAACCGCGAATGTCATGGAGCGAAAGCATAGCCAGATGGCTGGTGCCCAAGTCTCTGATGTTGTGGAGCCAACTGCTGGGAGATGGTTCCTCGGGATTGTCTATTCCCTTCAACTTCACTGTTCACTATTCCAGTAGATTCTCCTAATTGTTAATAAGTAACTCCTTTGGTCGGAAATGCATTGGAGAGAATGCAGAAGCAATTTACAAGAATTGTTCCAGACCTTTGTGTGGGAAATAGTGTCTCACTGACTTGATTGAGATTTTTGAATAAGTGATGAAGAGGATTGATGAGCGCAGAGCAGTGGACGTGATATGTATGGACTTCAGTAAGGCATTCAGCAAAGTTCACAATATAAGGTACATTAACAATTTGGATGAAGGAATTGAATGCAATATCTCCAAATTTGCCAATGACACTAAGCTAGGTGGCAGTGTGTGCTGTGAGGAGGATTCTAAGAGGCTGCAGGGTGATTTGGACAGACTGGCTGAGTGGGCAAATGCAAGATAATGTGGATAAATGAGGTTACCCCCTTTGGTTGCAAAAACAGGAAGGCAGATTATAATTTCAATGGTGGCAGTTTAGGAAAAGGTGAGAGACAGTGAGATCTGGGTGTCATGGTGGAACAGTCACTGAAGGTTGGTATGCAAATGCAGCAGGAAAGCTAATGGCATGTTCTTCTTCATAGCAGGAGGATTTGAGTAACCAAGTAAGGATTCTTGCCGCAGTTATACGGGGCCTTGGTGAGGTCATTCCTTGAGAATTGTGTGTAGTTTTGGTCTCCTACAATAAGGAAGGACATTCTTGTTATTGAGGGAGTCCAGTGAAGGTTCACCAGACTGATTCCCATGATGGTAGGATCCTCATATGAGGAAAGACTGGATCGACTGGGCTGATATTCGCTAGAATTTAGAAGAATGAGGATGGATCTCGCAGAAACAAATAATATCCTGATTGGACAGGTCAGGCTAGATGTGGGAAGAGTGCTCCCAGTGTTGGGGAAGTCCAGAAAAGGGATCACAGTCTAAGAATGAGAGGTAAGCAATTCAGGACTGACATGAGGAAGAATTTCGAGTTGTGAATCTGTAGACTTCTCTCTCACAGAAAGCTGTTGGGGCCAGTTCATTAGATATCTTCAAGAGGAAGCTGAACATGGCTCTTTTGGCTAAAAGGGTCGAAGGGTATGGGAAAGAGGGTGGGAATAACTTTGTGTGTTGCACGTGATCTAACCTTGGTAACCAATTTACCATGTCTAACAGAAAAACACAGAAAATGGGTACAGGAGTAGGCCACGATTGTATTAAATAGTGGTACAGAGTCGAAGGGCCAAGTAACCACCTCCTGTGCTTATTTGTGTTTCTATATTCCTTATGGTAAACTGGTTAGCAAGGTTAGATCATGTGGAATACAGGGAGAACTAGCCATTTGGATACAGAATTGGTTCAAAGGTAGAATACAGGCGGTGATAGTGGAGGGTTGCTTTTCAGACTGGAGGCCTGTGACCAATGGTGTGCCACAAGGATCGGTGCTGAGTCCACTGCTTTTCATCATTCTATATGAATGATTTGGATGTGAACATAGGTGGTATAGTTAGTAAATTTGCAGATGACATCAAAATTGGAGGTGTACTGGTCAGCGAAGGTGGTTATCTCAGTTCAATGGGACCTTGATCAGTTGGGCCAGTGGGCTGAGGAGTGGCAGATAGAGTTTCATTTAGATAAAAGTGAGGTGCTGTATTTTGGAAAGGCAAATCAGGACACGACATGTATGCTTAATGGTAAGGTCGTAAGGAGTGTTGCTGGACAAAGACCTTAGAGTGCAGGTTTACAGCTTCTTGAAAGTAGAACCCTAGGTTGACAGGATAGTGAAGGAGGTGTTTGATATGCTTCCTTTTATTGGTCAGTGCATTGAGTACAGGCATTGGGAGATCATGTCGTGGCTGCACTGAACATTGGTTAGGCCACTTTTGGAATGCTGCACACAATTCTGGTCTCCCAGCTATAGGAACGATGTTGTAAAACTTGAAAGGGTTCAGAAAAGATTTACAAGGATGTTGCCAAGGCTGGAGGGTTTGAGCTATAGGGAGAGGCTGAACAGGCTGGGGCTGTTTTCCCTGGAGCGTCTGAGACTAAGGAGTGACCTTATAGAAGTTTACAAAATCATGAGGGACATGGATAGGATGAATAGCCAAGATCGTTTCCCAGGATAGGGAAGTCCAAAAGTAGAAGGCATAGGTTCAAGGTGAGAGGGGAAGGATATGAAAGAGACCTAAGCAGCAACTTTTTCACGCAGTGGATGGTATGTGTATGAAATGAGCTGCCAGAGGAAGTGGTGGAGGCTGGTACAATTACAACATTTAAAAGGCATCTGGATGGGTATTTGAATAGAAAAAGTTTAGAGGGATATGGGACAAACACTGGCAAATAAGACTAGATTAATTTAGGATAATTTAGGTCGGCATGGACGTTTTGGACCAAAGAGTGTGTTTCCATGCTGTACAGCTCTGTGACTCTGTAAATGGGAAGCTTTATTGAGGATAAATTGAAGTTAGAGTTTTTGTCCTTGGTGAGAAGAAGGCTAAGAGGAGATTTGTTGGAGGTTTTCAAAATCAAGTTTGGGCTGGATAGAGTAATGGGGAGAAAACGTTCTTGAAAAGGGAATACGAATGCAAGGGCATGTATTTGAAGTGACAAGCAAAAGATGCAAGCATGGTGAGAGAACGTTTTTCCACATATTGAGTAGTTAAAGTATGGAGTGCACTGCCTGAAATCTTGTCAGGTAAGCTCAGTTGAGACATTTAAGAGGGTGTTAGATTTTTTTTAATAATCGAAGAAGAAGTGTGCAAAAGCAGGAAATTGTCACTAGGCAATGGTGCTTGTTTGAAAAGCTAGTACAGAGGCAGCTCAACTATCCGAAAGACATGAGTGGGGATTCTTTCATTTGGTTAATCAAGTGCCGGATAAGCGAGTTAGCCAAGCATCGGGACCTTGCGATCTTGTTTGGATAATCCGAAATTTGGTTAATTGAATGCTGGATAATTGAGATTTCTCTGTACATGATCAATGGGCAGAATGGCCAGCTCCTGCACCGTAACTATTGAGATTCTGTGGAATGGAAAGGGTGGACTTGATTTACTGCAATTAATTAATTGTTATGGAACATAGAACATAGAAGAATACAGCACAGTACAGGTCCTTCGGCCCTCGATGTTGCGCCGATCCAAGCCCATCTAACCTACACTATATTTGTAGCTCTTTGCCAGAAATCTAAATTAGCCCCTTGAGTGAGTGCTTCTTTAACAGATCTGAAGAGGAATTAAATATATATATTCCATTTCAAAAGCCAGTTGATTCTGTCTACTTCAACCACTAACCACCATACAAATATGACAGATCATACCTGCATTTGGTTTGAAAGTTAAGGTTCTTGCTGCATGTTGTCGTTTTGTGCTTGGCAACAGAATATTGGCGGACAAAAAGCATTCATTGTTTCACTCAGTTGCTTCAATATTCTGGGACTCAACGGACTCAAAAAAAAAAGAAAAACTCTGAAAGTTCTCTTCCACCAAGTTGGAGGTTGACAGATTACATAAAGCAACTAAAGAACAGCCCAATAAGACAAAGCAATCCAGGACTCAAATTTGCAACTGATTTGTTTAGTAAAATTATTTGAATACAAAGAATATAAAATTGTAGAATCTTGTTGTATGGAGGGAGAATCTTAGAAGCAGCTGAACAATTCAATCCCACACCCACCTTTTCCTTGCAAAAGACATCAAATGAATCTTGTTCAGGCACCTGTTTGTTTAACTTTTGAAAGTAATAGAAATATTGAAGTTAAAAACAAGTTGGTTTCCTAATGTCCTTTAAGGAAGTAATCTGTTGGTGTACATGTGACTCCAGGCTCTCCGTAATATGATTGACTGTTAGCTGCCCTCTGAAATGGCCTAGCAAGTAAATTAATTCACTCAAAACTCCTGCAAGCCAAAAAATATTGAATGCAGCTGGATACTGGGACAACCACCATTACACTTGAATTTACAAATCAGCAACCTAGTCAACCCTGCAGAGTCCTCGTTAGCAAAATCTTATGCCAAATTGGAGACCCCTCTCGCAGGCAAACCTAAGGTGACTAAGTCACAATCACATCTTCTAGACTCTTCCTTCACCTTTCACTAGTGCTGGCAGTATAATGTAGAGTAGGGAGCGAATGACCCTGAAACTTCTGCATTAAACAGAAGGTAGTGCACTCTTGGCTTCACAAAGGCAGTTAGGGAATGGCAACAAGCCTTCCACATTCTGCTCTCCATTAGTTTAAAGTCTCATGAAACTCAATTGACTGTGTCTTACTCTCACTAAGTGCTATTCACCATCACAACTGCTTTTTGATATATAATGGCTTCTGAGTAAACAATACCTCAATCTTAAAATTTTCATCTTTACATTTAAATCTCTATCCTTTTTTTTGAAATATCTATTACAACCTTCTTGTAAATCTACACTCCTTCAATTCTGGGCTGTTTAGCATTCCATTCTCAATCACTCAAGTGTTGGTGGCTGTCCAATTAATTACTATTGCATCGTGCTTTGGAATTCCCTCTCTACTCTACTTTCTTCCTTTTAAAATACTCGGAAAACCTACCTTCTTGAGCAAGTTTTTGGTTTTCTTGATACTTCCTTTAATGGCTTGATGTATTTTGTTATATAATGCTTCTTTGAAATGTGTTGCATGTTTCATTGTGAAAACTCTACATATAGTTTGGATTTGCTGTATATCTTCTATCAAAAACTTGCAGTAATTTTTAACGATTTATATTTGATCAACCTTGAACCTTCTGTTTGTCCTTTCCTGTTACAAATAATCTCACTCTGGTGAGAATGAGCTAGGGTATAAGCAGGCAGGAAAAGAGTTAAGTTCTGACTGTTTTGAAATAGGAGGTTCAGCTGAGCATGACTCAGATCAGATAACTCAGATATAGAGTTAACAATGGGTTGCTGGAGGCAAGGGTAATGGGTTAACAAGGCGGAAAAGTAGTCACTATGTAGAACCATTTAACAATATTCAAAACATTCAGTATGTGAGGTCTGTTTAACAAGGTTAAAAGTATTCATTATATGAAGTCAGCTTTTCGTTGTATAACAGCAGATGGCTTAATCTTTACTATTGACACTCGCTGATTGTAACAATCACTCAATTAATATGTATGTTGCCTTATCTGAATGCTCCTCCCTGTAAAATAACTATACAATTCATTTGGAAACTGCTGTGAATTCATGTCTCTGTGCACATGGGCGATCGTTCTCTCTCTCTCCAGGGTCTGGAATAAAGATGAAGGAGGTAAAACTACACTGTGTCTCTGAGCGTTTTGCTTTGACTTACGTGTGGAGGGGGGGGGGGGGGGGGGGGAATGAAACAGGACAACAATACTGGTATAATCCTCCCAATACCTTTTGCTATTTAAAGTTAGAGAGTTTGAGAACATTTACAGCATAGAAAAACTACCTTGGGCCCATTGGGTCCATGAAACTATTAAGCATCTGTTTATTTTAATACAGGTACGTATCCCTTTCTACGAGCATCCAAAAACCGAAAAGCTCCGAAAACCGAAGGTTGTTATGGAGCGAGCAGCGTCAGTCGTGTCCCCGCAACATAACGGGTTTTCTTGGTGGGCGAAGGCTGCACCCACTCGACCAATGTGGCGGCATGGCCCAGTTGTGTATTTTTACTGTGTTAAATTGTTAAATTTGAGTGAAAATGTCAAAAAGAGGCACAGGTATATCTCTCAGCAAAAGTGAGGACTGCAGATGCTGGAAACCAGAGTTTAGATCAGAGTGGTGCTGGAAAAGCACAGCAGGTCAGGCAGCATCCGAGGAGCAGGAAAATCGATGTTTCGGGCAAAAGCCCTTCATCAGGAATTATTGCTAGCCAGGTATATTTCTGGCTAACAATAATATAAAGAAAAGGAAACATCTGTCATTAACAATAATGCAGAAAGTAGAGTTATTGCAGAAGCTTGTTTGTGGTGTGGCTGTGCGGCGTCTTACTGAAGAACATGGTGTTGGAACTACCACTGCCTAAGATTTGAAGAAACAAAGACAAGTTACTGAAGTTTTAATGTGACAGTGATGACCGTAATGAAAAATAGGAAAACACCGCATAGGGCAAAAAATGAAGATCTTAATCGTGTGCTGGAGTGGATTAGACAACGAAGAAGTGAACATATGCCACTGACTGGTTTGATTCTGAAACAAGCTAGAAAATATCTTTAAAAACTGAACATTAAAGGCGAATGTTAATATTTAGAAGGTTGGCTGCAGAAATTCAAGAAGCGTGATGGTGTGAAATACCTGAAAACCTGTGGCAAAAAGGCTTCTGCTGACCATTAAGCAGCTGAAAATTGTTGGTGAATTTGCCAAACTGATATCTGATGAAAACCTTAGTCCTGAACAAATTTACAGTGCTGATGAAACAGCTCTCTACTGGCGCTGTCCTGAGAAAAACATTAGCAACAGCTAATGAGAGAACACCAACAGGTTTTAAGGAAACTAAGGACAGATTAACTATTCTTGGTGTGTCAATGCTGCAGGTACACACAGTGAAATTGGCAGTGATCAGGAAAAGCAAACATCTGAGATGTCTTAAAGGTGTACACAATTTGCCTGTGCATTATTATGCAAACAAGAAAGCATGGGTAACCCGAAAAATTTTTCCGACTGGTTCAGTAAACACTTCGTACCAGCGGAACGAGCTCATTGCAGACAAACTGGACTGGAAGAATAGTGTAAAATGTTATTGTTCCTTGACAACTGCTCCGCACAGCCCCCTGCTGAACAACTTGTGAAAAGTAATGTGTTTGGCATTTACTTGCCCCCCCAATGTGATATTGGTATTACAGCCTTGTGACCAAGGAGTTCTACGCTCTGAGGAGAGCAATTATAAAGACTATTTTTTAAACTTCTTGCTGCAGTCAATAGAGAAGTAGGAATTCAAGACTTCCTGAAAGACTTGTCTTCAGGATGCCATTTACGCAGTTGGAATGATGTTGATAAAGCAACATTAACAAATGCTTGGCACAGACTCTGGCCTACAACGATGTTTCTTGTAAATGAACCTCCAGATGAAGAGTTTGAAGGATATCATGTCACTGAAGAGAAAAAGATGATAGCAAGCCTTGTTACTTATGTATAAAATTTTTCAGGTGAAAGTGTAAATAAATTACATGAAGCTGACATTGAAGAAATGCTGAACATCGACAATAATCTGCCTGTCGTGCATTGCTTGAGCAATGGGAACATTGTTGAACTGGTTTTAAATACAGGTTCCTGTACAGATAAGTATGAGGATAGTAGTGATGATGCTGAGTTAGTGAACACAGTTGAAAAAGTCTCCATTGATATGGTGAAAATGTGTGATCAGTTAATTGCTGGCCTTGAACAACATACATTTATCAGTGAGCAAGAGATTATGGCAATTTACTCAATTAAAGAGAGATTGCTTAGACAGGAATCTATGTTAATGAGACAAATGACATTTGAAGCCTTATAAAACTGCCACCTGCCATAGTGCTGAAGCTGTGTATGTTTGAGTTTTACCGAATGTTTTTATTGGAATGTTTTGTATGGAAATAAATTGTTGTTGAATATTTATGGTCAATGAATTTCATTTATCAGTAGACTATATAAATAAAGTGTGGTAGTATTTCTAGTCTTTATTTATCCCGCTTAGTGTGAGTATTCATACATTTTTGCTGCAGTACAGTATTTATGTTTGATTATGAGTTGCTGCCCTGCACCCTACAGGGGTCGCTACATTAGTTCCAAAAACCGTAAAATTCCGATTTCCACAAAGCAGCTGGTCCCAAGCATTTCGGATGAAGAGATACATACCTGTACCATTTTCCAGCACATAGCCTTGTCTGCTAAGAGGTTTCAATTACTCATCTAAATACTACTAGAATGTCTTGAGAGCTCTTGCCTCTCCCACCCTTTTAGGCATCGAGTTCCAGCTACACGCCATCCTCTGGGTGAAAATATTTTTCCCTCAAATCCTGATTAAACCTGCTCCTTAATCAAAAACTGTCCCCTACATAATGATCCCTCTTGATTTTTTTTTTGTTTAATGTTCAGCTGATTGATGCTAAAAAGGCATGTCACGTGATTAACTTGGAAGAACTTGATATGGAAGACAAGATATCGTTGTTAATGCTAAGTATTTCAGTACTCAAGCATCCTGGCCAATTTTGGTTGAGCTTGAATTATGTTCTCCTGATACGTAATTGACAACATTGCAGTGGCTCAGGTATAAGGGGGCCAAGTTATGAAACACTTTGTTCCATGTTGTAGAAGTTTAAACAATCAAAAGAGAGCTTGTAGCAATGTGTTTCAAATCTCAATCAGTCTGTTTAATATTATTTCCTCTTAGAGATTTTGTATGAGGGGTGCTGGGATAAACTTCAACTGATTAACAATTATTAAAGATGTAATTCCTCTGAGCTATTTTTTCTTAACCAAACAGGCAAGAGGCGTTTTAATATCAAGCTTTGGAAAACATTCACAGACTGCTTCAACTGTCTGCCCATCGCAGCCATTGTGGATGAGAAGATTTTCTGTTGTCATGGAGGTTAGTTCCTTTTTTATACACATAGCTAGAAAAGCTCAGCAGGTTAACATTTCGGGCCTGGTGACCCTTCCTCAGAACTGATGTTAGCTAGGAAAATGTTGGTTTTATGCCGAAGATAGGATGGGGGTGAGGGGGTTAGCGAGTAAGTGATAGGTAGAGATAAAGTCCAAGGAAACTGAAGAACAGTCGGACAGACAAAGGAGTGGATAGCGGACTGGCTAGGAGGATAAATAGCTGTTAGTGGAGACTGTACGTGGCTAACAATGGTTGCAGACTGTGATAATGAGGCCTGGTGTGTGGGGTTGGGGAGCTAGGACGTGGGAGAGTTCAAACCCTAATATTTCTGAACTCTATATTGAGTCCAGAAGGCTGCGGGCTTTCCCAAACCGAAAATGAGGGGTTGTTCTTCCAGCTTACGCTGAGCTTTGCTGGAGCACTGCAGCAAGCCTGACACACAGATATTGGCTAGGGAACAGGGTGGTGTGTTAAAGTGGCAGGCAACTGGAATTTCAGGGTCATTTTTGTGGCCAGAATGTAGGTGTTCTGTGATGCAGTCAACCAGACTGCGCTTCTTTTCCAGTGTAAAGCAGACCACATTGTGAGCAACCAGTGCAGTGGACTAGATTGAGTGCAGTGCCAGTAAAGTGCTGCTTCATCTGGAAGGTATGTTTGGGGCCTTAGATACCGAGGAGGGAAGAGCTAAGTTGGCAGGTGTTACACTTTCGGCAATTGCAGGAGAAGGTGCTGTGGAGGGGTTTTTTGGGAGTGAAGGAAGAGTGATCCAGGGTGTTCCAGAGGGAACGATCCCTGCAGATGGCTGACAGGACAGGTGGGGGTATGTATCTGGAGGGGGCAGAAATGGTGGCTAATGATCTTTTGGATGTGGATGTGACTGGAGTGGTAGTTAAGGACAAGGGGAACCCTATCACTGTTGTAGGAGGGACGAAAGGGGTGAGGGCCAAAGTAGGGGCGATAGGTCTGACCTAGTTGAGGGCCCTGTCAACAGTGGTGCTGGGGAACCCTTGGTTGAGGAAGAAGGTGGCCATTCAGAGGTTCCCTTTATTTTTATAGCTGCTTTTGCCATAAATTTTCAACTTCAGTCTTGCTTCAGGATGAATTGCAATCATTTTAAATCATTTTAATCTCTTGGAAATTCATTTGTGGTAATGAGGATAAAAATGCCTGAGTTGTTGAAAGACTTGATGTTTCCGGTGGTGTGATGTAAACTAACTCTTTGGGAGCGTATTGCAACTTTAGGACAAGAAAAGGCAATTCAACCCATAATGTTTGGGATGTTGACTCCTTTAGCCGAAGCGTCCCTTGACAATTTCAATATCCGTATCCTTTTTTCTGCTGTACCCAGCAAGTTATTCAAAATATTGCTGAAATGATAAATTGGATTGTTAACATTTTAAAATGTGAGATTCTCAGGAGCAATGAAAATATTATACACTAAAATTAAACTTCAATTTATTTCCAAATAGATTGTAACATTTAAAATTGATTCAGTGACAGTGCAGCTCAAATACTTGAAGAAATGAAAGCTACATTAATATTTCAAAAGTGAATTATTTCTAAGAATGGTGAGGGAGTTTGAAAAATCCTTATTACTGAATAAATTGAAGCAGTATTCATTGTAATGGTAAATGATCTATGTATGTACATAGTTACCAGTCATTCTATAATTTTAGCAGCCTTTTAAATTGTCACGAGCATTTTTATTTAGTTAACAACGGTTTCCTCTATGTGCAGCTTGTTTTGTCCAGATGGAGTTGTATAAATAGGTTAATGTATACAGGAATAAAATGGAACAGAGGGATTGCTTAAACAAACAATTATTGAGCATGTTTGCTCAGCAAAACATTGAGCAATTTTAAGTGTTGCATTTACAAATAGCCACATAAAGCAGCTGTAACTGTGGCAACCAGATAGTCAGAAAGTAGCATTTATCTGTCTTTCCCTATAGCCAAAGATCAAAAATGAATCCCTAGAATTTTGTTTTTGAACAAGTTGCCATGCGGAAATGAACAAAAAGTGTGGGAGATGCCAGTAAAATTAAACATTTGTTGATTTCTGTTAGTTTTGAGCATGTTATAATGCAACCAGTATATGGTGCTGTCATTTTTAGCAATTGTAGAGCAATTGCATCAAGTTGATAATAGAAAAGAGAGCTAAACTAAATAAACATTGCAGAGGGATTAAGAGAAATAAAATGAAGAGAAAATATGTGAAGTGACCAGCAGCTAACATGAAATCTGAAAGCCTTCTATACTCACTCATAACAAGTAAAAAGGTAGCAAAAGGAAAGTGGGGTGAATAAGATATCAGAAAGGATTCTCTCATCGAAGCAGAAGATGTGACTGAGGTGAGACTTGAGTATATTACATTTGCCCTTGTCTGGATACTGTGCTAATTGTACTGAAAGTAGTGAATATAATATATTTGGATTTTCAGAAACTGTTTGATAAGGTACTATACATTGGACTACTTAGTAAGGTAAGAGCCTATGGTGTTGAAGGCAGTATATTAGCATGAACTGGCTAACTAATAGAAGGCAGTGAGTTAGAATGAGGGCGATATTTTCAGCATGTCAGCCTGTAACTAGTTGAATGCCACAGGGGTCAGTGCTAAGGCCACAATTACTTACAATATATATTAATGACTTGAAAGAGAAAAGTGAATGTATTATAGTCAAGTTTGTGAATAACATCAAAAATAGGTGGGATGGGTGAGGCAAGCACTGAGGATACAAGGAGTTTGCCGAGAGATGTTGACAGGTTAAATTTGGCGGCGGGAATTTGGGGAAATGTGAGGTTATGTATTTTGGCAGAAAGAATAGAAGAACTGAATATAATTTGAATGATGAAAGACTGCAGAAAGCAATAGCACAGCAGAATTTGGGAGTCCTTTTGCATAAAGAAGTAGGATAGATAAAGGGGAAACAGATGTGCAATATATTTGGATTTCCAAAAGGCATTCCATAAAGTACTGCACATAAGGCTACTTAAGATACAGAGACCTGGTGTTGGGGCAGTATATGCATGGATAGAGGATTCCCTAAATAATAGAAGCCAAAATTTTGAATAGGGAGATCACTTCCAGGTTGGTAACTCATGGAATGGGATCAATGCTGGGACCACAACTATTTACTATGTATAACATATACATATGACTTGAATGAGGGAAGTAAATCTCCTATTACATGGTAAGGCAAGTAGTGAGGATGATACAGTCTGCAGAGGGTTCTGGACAAATCAAGTGAGTAGGCTACTTAAGATTGGACAAGAGATGAAGACCACAGAGGGCTGTAGAGGCTCATTAAGTATATCCAAGGCTGAGACCTATTTTTAATCAGGGAATTGAATATTATGAGGACGAGGCAGTGTTAAGTTCCTAGAAGGACCAGGAGGCCAGAGTATTAAATGGCAGGAGTATTATTATGGAGATGTTTATTCTAAAGGCAGCAAGGTTAGACTAAGCTCTTTCTCACTCAAAATGGCTGATGTCATCATTACATCTCTCAGACTCTTTAAATGAAAGTCCACCATATTTTTCATAAATACACAACAGGCAGGAAAGTAGAATTGAAGGTTATCAATTCAGCCATGATATCATTGAATAGTAGAGCAGACTTGCTAAGCTGAATGGCCTATTCCTCCTCCTGTGTCTTATTGTCTTAAAACTGATCGATGAACTTAACCTGTTTCTACTTGGACTGCCTAGTGATCACCTATTCCCTATTTGCCTGGTTAGCCTAACCTGCAGAGTGACCATTTCTCTCAATGTGCTGCACCAGGCCGGCAACACACTGTGCATTTTAGTCTTTGGTGTAGCTCCTTGGCCAATCTGTAAATTGGTGTTCCAACACTTCTACAGATTACCCAAAATTCACAAACCAGGAGCCCCCCCCCCCTTCCATGACCTATAGTCTTGCTACCTGGAATACCAACTTACAGATTGGCCAAGGAGCTAAACCAAAGACTAAAACACTTAGTAGAAGACTCATGCCACTCCATCCACTCCATCTGAGAATTCCTGAAGAGCATTAAAGACACCAAGATAGAAGAGGATAAAATAATGGTCTCCTTTGACATAACAGCCCTGTTCACATCCATCAACATCAACCTGACCAAGGAAACACTGACTACATTGTTAGAAGAACCAAAGACAGATACGCCAAACACCACCAACTTCATCAGCATGGACAATGTCATCAAGCTAGTGGACCTATGCCTTACCACACACTTCACCTTCAACAACATAACCTGCAGACAAACCAACGGAACACCCATGGGATCTCCGGTATCAGGGTTCTTAGCAGAGGCAGTAATGCAGAAACTCTAACAAATAACTTTGCCAACCCAAACTTTGGGTCCGCTACATGGATGATACCTTTGTCATCACTAAACAAAACAAATTGGAGGAAATATTCAAGACCGTCAATAATACCCTTAACTGGCATAAAATTCAGTAAAGAGGAGGAAAACAACAACAAACTGCCATTCCTAGATGTCGCAGTAGAGCAAACAGCCAATGGGGAACTTCAAACCAGTGTCTACACAAAAACAACACATACTGACCAAATACTAAACTACAGAAGCAATCATCCCAACACCCACAAATGAAGCTACATTAGGACATTGTTTCAATAACCACTACACATTGCAGTACAGAGGAAAATCACTTAGTGTATTCAAAAAGAACAGGTACCCAATGAACCGGATTTCTCAGCAACAAACGCCAACAAGCAGACAAAACGTGACCAGAAACCCTAGCCACTCTCCCCTACGTCAAAGATATCTCTGAAATGACTGCCAGACAACTCTGACCTCTTGGCATCATGGTAGCCCACAAACCCACCAACATACTAAAACAGCAGTTAATGAACTTGAAAGACCCCATACAGACAACTAGCAAGACTGATGTCATTTGCAAAATATCTTGCAAGAACTGTGATAAACACTACATTAGACAAATAGGCAAAAACTGGCCACCAGGATACATGAGCATCAGCTAGCCACAAAAAGTCATGATCCACTCTCACTAGTATCCTGACACACAGATGAGGAAGGACACCACTTCGACTGGGACAACACATCCATCGTAGGACAAGCCAAACAGAGACATGCACGAGAGTTCCTAGAGGCATGGCATTCCATCGGAACTCTATCAACGAAAGCATTGACTTGGATCCCATTTACCACCCCCTAATAAAAAGAGCAAGAAATGACATCCTCAACCTAAGGAAACTCAAACACATAAATAGAAAGTAGGTCATGCCACCAGTGCTTCATCCAGAGGCTCACTGATGATGTTACCTAGTATGATGACGAAACGTCTAAAAATGAACCTTCCAGCTCAGTGAGCAAACCTTCATCTGCAAGAAATATAAATTAAAAAGCCTTACCTTAACAACACACGAGAGTCCTTCTTGGTTAGAGCTGCCGCTCTTCCGGCTTGCTTGACCACTTTCACATAGTTTCCTGGATTATTA